>NC_056735.1:1893694317-1893804317 GCF_019279795.1 Protopterus annectens
CATTAGGACTCCTTTTCTTCCTGAAGTCTCTGTCCCTCTTAATTACGTTTCTTTAAAGACATCAAAACAACACAATAACTCCAAAATTAAAATTTTTAATGAAAATTTTTATCAGGAAACTGAACTATGAAATGCTCTTTAGCACTCTTCTCATAGCGTCAAAGGAAATGGGACAGCTGTCTCTTCAATTTTGAGAACATCAAGTTATTTTTTCTGACATAATACTAAAAGGACTAAAATTCAGTCCAACAAAATATTCTTTTGGATCTGATTAATAGCATGTTATGTTCCAATAGCTTTTAATAGTTGTCCCCCTGAACAAAACTGATACTATGTTTACTCTAAATGGAATGCTCTGAAAATATGTTAGTAATCTGAATTTCAAATAGCCATTCTGACCTGGGACACACTCTTTCTAGGACCCGGTCTGTGTAAAAGTTAGAAATGTTCTTTTAACATAGGAAAATACAATTAACTTGACTCCTATTTAGTTTTAAAGGCAAAACAATAGCGACGTTGTGAATGTGCATGTAATTTTCCATTTAAATATTTCTGTTACACCATTTATTACAAAAACGTTTTGAAATAATAAACTAAAAATATGAGTACTCTCCATAACACTGACCTGTTAAAATGGTCTGGCTACAGGAATTGTCAGGACAAATACCACTAGTGTTATGACAGCTCAGCACAAACATTTTCCCAGGCTGCCAGACCTGTCCCCTTAATTCCATAATGTACTGACAATCTAGAATATTCAAGCTCCATACCAAGTTAAAGAGAGAGGGAAGAAGGAAGGGATTCTTCCTGCATCCCGAACTTCTCTAATAGAGGCAGGGTTACAGTGAGCACCCATAACTTTTATACCTGATCTTAAGGAGCTTTGGCTGAAAAAATTGTCAGGAATAAATTCCTATCTCAATCTTCTAGGATATCTGTCCTATGGGAACAAGACAGATCCAGCTTACAATGTTTGGTTAAGATGTTCAAGGACAACCAGGTGGCCTTGTACAAATACCATCTAGTGAAGCATTATGGAGAAAGCCGTGAATGGTCATCAATGCTCTGGTAGAGCATCTTCAGACACATTCTTGTAAGGGATTAGTGTATTTTCATAGCAGAAAATACAATTGGTTGGTCAGTGTACAAACCATTATACAGTAACCTTCTTGCCTTCTCTGCCTTTATCAATCAACTTTAACAACTGATGATCCTTTCTTTGGTTCTTAGATCTGTGCACATAACTAAGCTGTCAATGAATACCCATGGCGAGCCAAAGCAGGTCCCCTGGTCGAAGAATACTGTGAAAAGAACACTAGTACGTGGAAAGGCTGGTTAGATGTTATTCCATACACCATGCAACTCTATGCACAGAGATAGAGTCTGTAAGCAAGAAAACACCATCTTTTTGGAAGACTAGGTAAGCAGAACATGTAGAAAGGTCTTGCAGCTTAGATCTTCATATAGCAGAAGTTACTGCCAGCAAACACAAAAAAATATTCTAAGACAGAAACCAAAGATCCACAGAAAATGTAGGCTCAGACAGATTACTTCTAAACATTTCATTTTTTCTGTAATTATCAGCCTAATACAGTTTAAGGTAGCAGAATAAATAGAGCCCATCCCAGCATTCAATGGGTGTAAGAAAGAGAATTAATCACACATCCGACTCCATGCCAACATAAAAATGCATAACCAAGGTGGAACTGTATTTCTTAAGGATTGAAAGAAGTAAAGTACCTTTTAGAAAGGCCTTGCAAACCATGAATAAGACCCAAGAGTTTGGAGTTATGGCAAATATAAAATTTAAAAAAAGCCACCAGGTGAACTTTAAGAATGAAACAGTTAAGATCTGAATATGAAGTTCTGAGAATGCTGCATTACAAAAAAACATATGGGGAGTAAGGGCATCCATTAGCTGTGAAGCTACCCAAAAAGAAAAATTACCAGTTTGCACATTTTCTGAGACAGTGTTTTCTGCAAGGTAGTAGTGACAGAGACTATCCTAACTGAGGTTGTGGTGCTGCGGTAGCGTTGTCCCCTCACAGTAAGACGTTGTCCTGTTCGATTCTCAGCTAGAGCGTTTTCTGTGTGTAGACGTGCGTGAATGGGCATACCTTCGTTGATGGTTGTGTGTCAGGGCCGGCAACTCGGCATGTAAAAATCTACTGCCAATCATTAGCGGACCGGAGTTCCGCTGTGGTGACCCCTAACCAGGAAAAGCCGAAAGACACAACAACAGTAGTGACAGAGACCATTATGTCTGAAAAACTGAATGTGTGAGACTGTAGACACTAAGTCACATTTTTGAGGAAATGAAGACTTGTACAGTCTTCCCCAACAGGAAGAGTCAGATGATGTTTCTAATAGAGAGGCAAGCTGTTAATTCCTCGTACACAGGAAACCCGACAAAACAGAGCAAGTAGTATCAGTTCCTCTTATCAGATTACTGGCAGACAATGTCATAAGTTGGAAGGGAAGGAAAGTATAACTAATTGCTGGCCTTTGTCATACATTGGAAGGGAGGAAAACAAAAAGATTCCTTTTGGCCAAGACGGCTCTGTACACGCAGCACCAATGTATCTCTGCACAGGCTAACACAGGTGGAATGACAAAGAAAAAAAAAAACATAATACTTGATATGGGCTGGAAAGGCAGAGGGGTCATAAACTGGTTTACCTGATTCTTTGAAAATTATTTTAGCCACAAATTGTCTAAGGAATTACTTATGTGATAAAAAGAATGTTCCTGGTTCTGTCTTCCACACAGTTCATCGCTCATGGGATATGGACTACTGAAAGGTATCTGAAGGTCTGAAAGGCTCATTCCCACAATCTCATGCCCCTCCAGGTATAAAACAAGTTGCCAGATTTATCAAGACAGGACTTGTGGAATCCAGTGCTGCAGTGAATGTAGATACAATAGAACTGATCTAATTTCCAGCACAGTGATGTGGATCCCTAACTCTGTTCCACCCCAGGTGATGTTTGTCCTAGTGCATGCCAACCATCAAGCCACCCACAAACAGACTTCAGCCCATTTTTTTCTTCTACAGTGAGGAGTCCTCCATAACCATGGAGGCAACAACCATCTGGAGGGGTCTCATGAGAGTTGTCTCCTCACTAGCACTCTGGTATGAGGACATTATGATGATTCTGACCCCATCCCTTGGGTTGGGAGATACCACTTCACCACAGGGCTCACAATGCCCTCCGCATGTGCTTGCACACTCCTACATGTCCACTATGAAGGCTAGTACACACGAGAGGTTGGAGGAGTATAACTCTCACACCCAGAAGAGGGGTTGGAGAAGTATAACTCTCACACCCAGGTCAAGGCCTTATCTCCTGCATCCTAACCCATATCCATAGGGAATGGTGCAATCCATTGCCAGCTCTAACCTGCATACCCTCCACCAGCATGATGAGTATGCCCATTTTCCCCTGCCAACTCTATCAGTCATCCAAAGCTACTACTCGAGCCTGGGTATCCTGAGTCACAGTCAGCGCTTTCTCCTTCTGCACCAGCTAAGATAGCTAATTTCTGACTCTGCCCTGTTCCAGGGTCCCTGTGCTATGTCAGCAATGTAATGATGCTCCCAATGTGCAAGCCTAAGTTAGTCATGGTCAGTATCATTTTGAGAAATGACTCTATGAAAGCTTTGTGTAATTAGAGGTTGCAGCCACTAAAGATACTACTAGTAAGTCCTCAAAATCTTTATCAGGACAGCTAACAGGTCAGAATTCTGCAACCACAACATACTCATGCCTACTGGAGCACTTGTGTAAAATATCATATGGGAAAGCATAGGTATAAATGCAGTTTTACGTCCAAACAGCTATGAGGCAAAGTCTGTCTGAATCTTTAGGTTGTGAAAGAAACTGGTAAATTATAGAAATGTTGTCTGCAACTCCCACTACAGCTAGAGCTACTCAATATGTGTTGGTAACTAGAAAATAGTACCTAAAAGTCAGAAGCTGCATTAGTATCAGTTGAGCTTTTGCATGATTCAGATCGAGCTCTGGGAGTGCAAAGTCTAAAAAGGAATGCCCCAATACCAGATGAGACTGTCTGCTGCTGGCAACTAGGAAAGTAGCGTTTACTTATTTGTACTTTGTTTACCAGGAAATTCCACTGGGCCAATCAGAACCCATTTTCAGTGGAGGCCCGGGGAGAAAAGCTCCACAGATAGCATACATTGGTGATATTCATACAGCAGCAAATACATTCAATCCGCAGTAAATACGTAGAATAGTGAAAACATTCACTTCAGAAGTAAATACAACAGTAAATAAACACTCAGTTGACAAAAACAATAGAATATAAGTAAACAAGTAGAGAGACAAACATCATATTACAATTATCTAGGTTTTAGAGCAGTAAGGAATTACGGTGAACATTATAAGATGGTAGCTATGAAGACATCACTTCTACACAAAACTTTAAGGAAGCTGTGTGCAAGTACAGTTCCAGGTAGAAGATAGGTATTCACGTCAGTGTTCTTATCTGTTCTAATTGATAATGGTACAGCACTCCATTTTTTGGCTACGGAGCAGGAGTAAAGGAGCTGGACAGCTGGAAGGTTTGGCTTATGTACTTGTAAGAGTTACTGATTCGCAGATCTGAGGGACCACTTTGGGTGGTAATAAGTAAATATTGAGCTGAGGGTAGGACACTCTGAAGGTTTAAATATCATTTTGTATGCTACAGTTAGTTGCACGTAGGAGAGGTAGTGTGGAAGTTCAAACCATTTTAGGGAGTGTAGAGCAGTGCAATGATGGGGAGAATATTTGAGATCAGTTGCGAACTTAGCTATTTTATTTTAACAAGTCTCAAGCTTAGCCTTTAGTGAGGATTGGAGGTTAGTGAGCAGTGAAGCATTGTAGATGAGTAAGGGGAGTAAGCTGAACCAAGGGTTTGTTTAGTTGAGGGGCATAGGAAGTGATTGCCTGCACAGAAGTCCTAGTTTTTGATGGGTTTTGCGGATATTATGTTATGTGAATATTAAATTTGAGGAGATCATCTACACTGACTCCTAGACGTTTTGTGTGGTTAACAACTTAAATTTTTGAGTTACTTTGAGAATATATAGAGAACTTACTTTTGTCTAATAGAGTTGCTTTCTTAGGGAGTGAATAATATATCTTGTTTTTATTTGGATTAAGGGCTAGGTGGTTATTGTACATCCAGGTTTCAGTGGTGAAGACGGCCAATTGAGTTTTGTGTTGCAGGTCAGAAACTGAGTCACCTGAACATACGATAGTTGAGTCCTCTGCGTAGTGAATAAGAGATCCCAGAGTAATAGAAGAATGGAAATTATTAATGAAAATGCTGAATAGGAGGGGTCCAAGTATACAGCCTTGGGGAACTCCAGTAGAGGTGTTCAAATATGGAGAGACAGAGTTGCCATTTGACAGCCTGTTGTCTGTCTTTTAAATAATTTGAGAACCCGTTGAGTGTGGTGGGGGAAGGACCAACGTTAGAAAGCTGGTTTAGAAGTAAAGGGTGAAAAACACTATCAAATGCCTTAGATAGAGCTAGGAAGAGAGTGGCGACTATTTTACCAATATTGTGGGCTCCGTTTACTGTGTCCATAAAAA
Organism: Protopterus annectens; assembly: GCF_019279795.1. Classification (NCBI taxonomy): domain Eukaryota; kingdom Metazoa; phylum Chordata; order Ceratodontiformes; family Protopteridae; genus Protopterus; species Protopterus annectens. Next base: position 1,893,699,918 of record NC_056735.1, read on the forward strand.
ATATAATGGCAGCTGTTGTACTATGGCCTGGTCTAAATCCATGTTTGGTGGGTGACAGGAGTTGGTTATGAAGAAGAAAGTGCAGAAGTTGATTATGTATTTATTTTTCCAAGATCTTATATATGGGGGAGAGGATGGCAATGGGAAGGAAGTTGGTGATATCAGTATTCTTGCCGCTTTTATGAACAGGGAGAATACATTTTCCCAGGTATTAGGGACATAGTATCCTTGGATCTATCTATTGATAAGTATACTTACAGGATATGTAATGGCATCTGCTGCAAGTTTTAGATATTCTGATAGCAAGTTGTCAGGAGCAGAGTATGGTTTGAGTTTCAGAAGTAGTTTCTTTATTGTGGTGACAGAAATGGGATTTAGAGTGAAAGTGTGTGTGGAGTGGGTTAAGTGAGCGAATGTAGTAGCATTGCTTGGGCTGCAATTTGTTTGGGAAACATTTAGCAAAATTGTCAGTTATAGAACCGATGAAGAAAGAATTAAAAAGGGTAGATCTTTCTTGAGAAGATTTGTTGGGATGTGGACATGGGTTACTTTTTTGCCTGGATTTAGCAGTGAAGTAACGGAATTCCAGAATTTTTTTGGGGGGTGGGGGGTGTTTATGGCTACATTGCAGTTTTATACGGTATTCCTTTTTCGCTTTGTTCACTAGTCTTTTTTGTTTTTTGTTTTTTTTACCTGGTTAAGAAGTTGTATAAATTTCAACAGGTCTGGAATGTTTTTGTTTGTTTACCACTGTTTCCATATTTTGTCTCTGGTTATCATCAGATCTTTGGTAGGCTTAGTTAGCCAGAGGGCATAGTATGACTTAATCCTCTTTTTACAAAGGGGTGCTAGGCTGTTTAGTGTGTTCAGAAATGTAGTGTTGTAACAGTTGACAGCATCAAGTGCGAGTGTTTTTAGGATTCGCCAGTTTATCCTTAGAATATCGGTGAAGTTATGTGGTTTAAATTTAATGAGGTTTTTTATTCGTTTGTATTGATGTTTGCTTTGACAGGAGGAGGAGTATGGCAAATAAAGACAGGGAGATGATCACTCAGGGTGTCTGGAAGAGTATCTGCTTCAGATATTTTGTTAAGGTCAGTGACTAAAATCCAGTCTACGATGGCGCCACTGTTGTTGTCTTCATTAGGTCTAGTAGGGAAATTGATTAGTTGTGTGAAGTTGTATAGATTAATGTTCGAAGGAAGGAAGGTTGGAGCTGAGGTTTAGCCAGCTGATATTTATGTTGTCAAGGATGATAGTTTCATTTTTAATAGCAGTCAAGACCTATGCAAGGATATCTTCTAAAATGGAATTGTTGTTGCCAGGAGGTATGTAAAGAACTATGATGCACAGATTTGTGTAGTTATTCATTTTTAGGAGAGAAATGAGAATTTCAACACTAGAAAATTCAGGAACAAAATTTGTATATAGAACTATATTACAGTTGTTAGCAAAAACTAGTGCTAAACTGCCTCCTTTTTTATGGGGCTTGTCGGAGTTTATGGATTGAAAGCCTGTGGGAGAAATGATAAATCTTTAATGGACAGTTTTAACCAGGTCTCAGTGGTAGTAATAATGTCTGGTGATTATGAGAGATCCAAGCGTGAAATTTTGCTATGAATGCTTTGGCGATTAAAGGTTACCATGTATAACAATTTGTGAGAATTATTGTTGACAAAAGGTATAGAAGGGTTAGGGTGTATGTCACCGCATAAGTACAGTAGAGAAATTAATAATGTATGCTACTGACATATGTTTTGAGGATGTTTTATTGTGATATACTTGAATACAGGTGGAAGTACTGTTTATTGTGGTAAAATGGATTTGTTACAGGAATATTTTTTTAACTTGTATTAGTAGAGTGGGTTTATTTGGTAGAGGCTGGGACATATCAGTGTAGCTTTTAAATTGGATAGCTGTGGAAGTGGTGGTAGTTGACATTAGTAGAGACAACATGATGTGAATAACAGAAAAAAAGAATGCGGTTAAAAGCGAGAAAGTGCGTGCTTGGTGTCAGCATAGCTGTAATTGGAAGGGTTTGAGTCTGAAAGTTTGTAATAAATAGAGTCGAGAAGGATGTAATATAATAATATGGAAGGTAATGTAGAGTAGCAAGTGATGACAAAAGGTGCTAGGGACAGCTGATAGAGAAGAAGGCAAAGGTAAAGCTTGGGAGTAAATACAGTAATATGAAGTGGGTGTGATCAATGACAGATATGAAGGTAGAGGAAGGAGAGAAATAGGTAGAGCAGAAGGTAGAAGTATGATTGGAGGGAAAGAGGGGAGGGAATGGTAAACTGAAAGTAAGGAAGGAGAGGTTGTGACTGGATGTAGAAAATAAGGGGAGGAGTAATACAGGTATAAGTTTAGGTGTAGTGTAGTGGGGGTTAGTGGGAATTGGGGGTAGAATAGGGGAGCAGAGTGACCCTGAGCAAAGCAAGGGTGAATACAGTATAAAATGCCAAAATCTAGTACTACAACTATTAGCAGAGAAAAACTCACTGGTTCACCAGGGGATGAGGGCTAACTAAAGAACTGTTAAGAAAGACCACCCCAAACAACTGACAGAGGGTATGCATAGCTGTATGAGAGGGGATTGCCAACATCCTGGCAGATAGGTTCAGTGCTAACTCTACCCCCCACCCCCTAAAGGGCCCATATCTATACAGGAGGAATGCAGAGTCCCTGTAATCACAACTACGCAGGTAAAAGCTGCACTCTCTAAAGCCAAAAACACAGCATCCATGGGACCGGACAACATCCCAGGCTGTATTTTACATGAACTTCAGAACGAACTGGCTCCCCACCTAAGCACCATGTTCAATCATAGCCTCACATCAGGCTTTGTGCCCACTGAATGGCGTACAGCAACAGTTATCCCACTCCACAAAGGAGGAGCCACCACTGATCCCAGGAACTATCACCCTATTAGCCTGACGAGCCTGATCTGCAAGGCCATGGAACGCATCATCATGGAACTCATAAACAAAGACATTGATAACCTCCAGACTCTAGATCCCACCCAGTTCAGGTTTCTGAAAGGCAGATCATGCCTCCTGAACCTGATTGACTTCTTTGAGGCAGTCACCAAAGCCGTAGATGAGGGTAAGCTGGTTCACACAGCCTATTTTGATCTCGCCAAGGCTTTCGACACCACCCCCCATTCTGGAATTATAGCTAAACTACGTATAAATCCCTACGTCACAAGATGGGTTGCCAACTGGCTGACTGACAGAACCCACACTGTAAATGATGCACACTCCAAATCTGACCTCAAACTAGTGACAAGTGGAGTACCACAGGGTTCAGTCTTGGGACCTCTCCTGTTTGGTATCTACTTCTCTGAAGTACAGGCTAACACAGAAGGCCTATGGCTAACGAAGTTCGCAGATGACTGCAAACTAGGAGCCATAGTCGAGTCCTCAAATGATGTGGAAATCCTACAGAAGGGTCTCGCTGAGATAGATGCCTGGTGTCAGAGCCATGGCCTCAAGCTCAATGCCAAAATGCATAGTCATCCCCTTTGGTAAAAATTCTATACCAATGAACTACTACATAGACAGCAGTCTACTTAACACCGAATGTGTGATGAGACCTTGGGACCCAGGTGGACAGTAGTCTGTCCTTTGATAGTCACATCGTCACAGTAGTCAGGAAGTCCTTCTACGTGGCACACCTAATCATAAAAGGGTTCTCATCCAGGAAAAAAGAGGTCATTGTTCCCCTCTACTCGACACTCATTAGACCCATTATAGAGTACAACGCCCCTTTTGGAATGTACCTCACAAGACATCTGCAGCAGCTGGAAAGGCCACAGAAGTACCTCACAAAGAGGATTACTGGCCTCAAACAGATGCCCTACACTGACAGTCTCAAAAAACTTTACACGGTAGCATATCGCCTTCTACGAGGTGATCTCTGCCTAACATATAAAGCTTTGTCAAACCCAGAGCTGTTGGACATGATACACCTACAGAAATCAACCAATCCCTCCAAGCTACACACTCTAGGGACCTAAACCTTGTCATCACAATAAACAGGACATGCTGGAGGGATAGATTCCTGTCCCAGAGACTCCCCATACTCTGGAACAGGCTACCCATCTATGTCAAGCAAAGTTCTTCATTAGCACTCCAAGAAAAATCTTGATTAGTGTATGGGAAATAGGAAATACACCCCAGGGATGACTTCTGTGTCTCTGCTAGACAGTGGCACAGGAAAATAACTTTCTTGGGTGGTGTAAGCCAGGGAACCTTGTTGGATGGGCTTACGTAGGCCCTCGGGCCGATAACCTAGTACCTACCTATGAATGTATAGTGGAGCTGTTCCAAATAGTGTGCATGCCACTTACTGAAACTAGTTAGATTACTTGGACCACAGAGTAAGATTATTCAAGGAAAACTTACAAATGTTACAGTATATAGTAGTTTCTCTTATCGGAGCGTGATCCAGAGCACTGGAAAGGTGTCACACTCGAGGTTGAAGCAGGGATGAGTAGATACTATAAACTGAGGAGAATGGAGATTTAATTAGGGACATTTGATATGCAACTAAACAGCCACCTTTTCTTGACCAACTACAGGAATTCCTAACACTTAAATGAAGTTACATTAACACATTATACTAACATTACCAGTGTAAATATCATTATAACTTTAGTGTAAAATAGGCTGTGTTCCAACAAAAAAACTTTACAAGAGGCTACACTACAGTGAAGGTAAGTGACAAATATAGGAAACGCTAACACAGTAATACATTCCTGGCCTCCAAGTCACAAATTTTAACACTACAGACAAGCATATATATCCACAGCTAAAAACAGTCTGAAGAGTACAACTAAAAAGACAGCCTAGTAGTAGCTACACTTAATTATGGTAAAAACACTGTCATATTAACACAAAACTCTTGTCGGACAGCGATCCGGAGCATTGGAAAGGTGCCACAGTCAAGGTTGAACAGGGAAGCAGGGGAGAGCAAATACTGCAGTTACATGGGTGAGCACACCAAGATGGCCGCGGAAAGCATGCAGTAGAGTGGGGAAGATTTAAAAACATCTACATATGGATACATTTTCTGATCCTTGAAACCTAATGAAGGTGCTTAGTACTTCCATATTTTTATGAATACCCTGTAAGCTGACATCATAAAAAGGCATGATTCTGATTTAGTAGTAAGCAGCCCCTACACAAAGGTGGATGAATCTTCTGGAGAGCTCCTTAATCTTGGAATGCAGATAAAAATTAAAGATCTAAACAGAACATCCACTCTCCTCTATAAAGAATAAGAATAAACTACGATGCAAAAAGACCAGTTAAGGATGAAATGCATTAGACTATCAAGATAAAATACTGTCTTGTGCCTTTATGGAATCCACAAAATGATTGTGGAATAATACCCTTGTTTTTCCTACTTAAGTAGGACCTCCTGGTTGGTACATTTTTTCAAGGAACATAAGCAACAACTTCCTTTTCACTTTTTTTCTGGTGAAGGTGAGATGCCTGACAAAGGAAAAATTGGAGGAAAGGAAAGAGCATCTTATTAGCTAGCCTTTGACTGTTATCTCTCATATACACTGTAGGTGATGGTCTGCTACAATGGTTTAAGACAGAAGCACATAACTCTGACCGACTCCTTCTAATGGTTGCTGGACTGTCACAACTGTGGCTTAGGTATCTATCGGTCCTGATGAACATAAAAACATACCAGATTAACCAAGGATTGCAATACTTAATACACCCCACATACTCTTACAATCATAAAAAACTAACTGTATGACAATCCCAGGAAAACAAAGACACCAAAGGAGAACCCATGACAAACTCCTACTTTACATAACATTTTATATACATTAATTTCCCAAAAGGGCAGCCAGACGTATGGACCCCAGTCCCAGTGCCAACCTTGGATCTTGCTACAGGAGATAGGTGGGAGCTCCTACTGCAACAAGGACCCTCTACTTGAACATTTACTGTTAAAATGAGTACTACACAACTGCATTATGTTCACTTTATGCATCATTGCTACTGTACATACTGTACTATGAGAAATAAAAAGCTGTAGTAATGAATGGCACCTGACCTTTGACCCAAGGAGGAAGGCTACAGCATCACTGCTGCAGTACAGTCTGTACTATGGGAAATAAAAAAAACAGTAATAATAAATGGAACCTAGCACTTTGCCTAAGGAGGAAGGCTACAGCATGTCTTTCAGTACAAGCAGTTACAAAACCTACTTTACTTCTAAGCTGCAGGTTCAGCCTTTAATGTTAGGTTATGATGCAGACTAAGGTCCATGCTGATCTAGTAGAGTAGGCCCTAACTTGTGCATTTTGTTGTGGTCATAACACAAGGCAATTCAGTTTGCCAGTCACTAATGATTTGTGTGGACACTGGCCAGCTTGTGCATTTGCTGAATGCTAAAATTAAAGAAATAAAGTTTGTCTAACTAAAACTACAGCTGTGTTTCATACTTACCATAAAACCGTGAAGAAAAGTCAGGTTTAACAATAAATCATAACATTTGAGTTTACCAACCTTCTGTTTCCTAAGATAAAGATGGAATTTTCCATTGTGCTGCTTCTCTGAGAGGAATAGCACTCTTGTATGCCTTCAGAAGTGCAAACATAAGCAGTTTGAAACCTCCATATTTATAGATGTGTATATACTATAAAATACCCTTTATTATTCTTCACAGAAGTTATTTGAGCCAAGAAGACCCACAGAGAAGCAGGCTTGTATCAAGTAAAGATCCAACACTAAAACAAGTAGCTAAGTATTTGTGAAAACATCAAACATGAATTCAAATAAAAGTACAAAGTACATTCAGGATAATAGAAGAAATCAACACAAAAGTTCTCAAAAAGGAAAACATTTAAAGTGACCTCTCCTCAAAGATCTACTGTTATGGCAAGTACATAACACAACTGTACAGCCTTCTCTTGTCTGTGTATGGGTGGGTCACTGTAGAAGTGAATTATAACATTGGGCACCTCTTAAAGTAGTACTCAGTGACTCCAGGAAGTTAACAGTACTACAGGGAAATACTGTGTGCCATGTCAAAACCTGTCCTATTATTAGAATGCGCTTCCAATGTGTACTGTCTGGTAAATATGCAAATAGTTACCCATGCCGCAGCTTCTTAGGCAGAAATATTTCTAAAGAAGGTTTCTGATACTGGTGCTGCCCTACGGTAATCAACTATAATAGTGCCTTACAAAGAATAACAAGTTCATAGATAAGTACTAAGCTAGCTGCCCTTGTGCGCCATTTTAAGCCTAGCCAGTTTCCCTTTTTGTGCACAAATTAACCTAACCAATTTGGTTAGAAACTGACCTTACCCATCTCATAGTTGATAATTATATATCAATCCTAATAGGAATAACTGGGATCATACCATAGATAAATTGAGGGGACATAAGCATGAAATAAAGCATTTGGGAGCAGCCTCTGTCCATTAGTAGCACAGGGAGCAGTCCTGGGGTAAATGCTCTGTTTCCCATCCATACATTCAAGTTGTGCTTAAATACAGACAGGGAACTATTTTGTTTTATGTGGATAGGGAGTTTATTAAGCCATGCCAAATGCCTGTCAATCATATTGACAAAAGATGTGCAGTACTATTACTGCCTACCTCATTTAGGCATCTGTACCCATCTTTAAGCAATGTTGCTAGTCTAACCACAGTAGCTTTGGACTGAACCTCCTCATATACATAAGCTGATTTTACTCTAACAGCTGCTCTCTTGTTGCTCACAGAACCTCAAAACAATGTTTCTGGCATGCAACAAGATCTTAAAGCAATGGAGCTATAATTTTTGGCAGAGCAAGCATCATAAAAACAGCATTACTTTTTCTAGCCTGTGGCACTCTACTGACTGAGAACCAAGCCTTGTTTAGCTGCAAGCATATGCAACACTAACAAATCTACTACTATGTACTGTTATGCCCATAGCTGATCAGCCTACCAGTAATTAACTATTGCAGCCAAGTCTACAAAACATTGCTGTAACATTATAACTGTTTTACTATTCTTAACTCCCTCCTTTCCTTTATCACTAAACTGTTACCCTTATTCCACTCCCTCTTATTACTTTCACTCTGCCCATCTCTTATACCTTTCTGTTCCTCAGCTGCATTCCATTGCCTATATTAAAGACTTATTTACTTTTACCCAAAAAATGCAGAATTTGCCTTGTTTGTGACAAACTCCTGTGAACTGCAGGTTTCTATCAATCACTTTAGTATGACCCACAGATGACCAGACCCATCATAAATAATGATAACACTTGCCATATATTTAAACCCGTTTCTCTGACAATGCAAATTACTGCTGTATCATGAATTTTGTAATAAATTTTGTAACCTGCATCAGTGTGTATCCCTACATTTTGTAATTTTGAGCCAGTGCTATTACTCCAATTGAAACCAATTCCAATGCGTCATGGAAGACATGAGTCTGATTAGTTCCCGGCATTTGCGGAGCCTGTGTTGGATGAAGAAAGTTGAGCAGCTGCAGCTAGCTCACCCATTCAAGAAACAATGGGGCAGTTTAGTTCTAGTGGAGACCAGATGGTGTAGCAGCATGCGGGGGAGGGGGGGGGGGGGGGTCAGGGAAAAAACAGCCTCAGGTCTGCCAGCAGGAAAATGTGCTGAAGATGGGATACAAGTACCAATAGGTCAAGCACATTCAAGTCCATACTCACAGAGGAAACCACTCCCAATAAGGAAAGGAGTTGTGGCACAAACATCTTATCTACCAATCTACCAATATAATGGCTCACTGACAACTGGATACCATTTCAACTAAGATAACAGGCAAAAGACAGGAAGAAAAAAAAAAAAAGACATGATCAGTCAAGCATCATGAGATGATATTTGGCAGAAGAGGGGTTAAGAAAGAAGCATGGACAGGTAAACAAACTGTGCTGATTTGATTCTCCTAATCAAAGTGCAAATGTCTAATCATGTTACACTGGCTTGTAAGCACATAGCTAATGAAATCAACTATACGGATAGTAGTAAAAAATATGTCTGTCCTACAGACTTTTCATTACTGAATCTCAAAAAACAGTATTAGTAACCTTTACTAAAAGCAAATTTTCAATGGCATGACAACACAGTACACAAAGAAAGTATAGATTTTAAAATTACATACCTTGGAATGGTCTTTTATAATAATTATTAAACCAGTTTTTTTGCTGAGATGGCATATTCCACTGTCCCCACTGTGACTGTCCATTTTGAGAGGGAGAGGAGGATGATGACTGTAGTGGCAGTGAAGGAGTAGGTAAGCCAAAACCACAAGTGCTACCAAAAGACTGGGATGCATTAGAAAACCATGCTGGAGGAAGACCAGAAGACTGATGAAGGCCTGTAGGAAAACTGGACGTTGATGGTGGGCCACCTGGCACAGGTAGACAATTAGCTGAAGGTGGATGATGGCTATGATTTGGAGGTGGTGCCCCAGTTGACAGAGGAAAGCCAGAGCTTGGAGAAGGAGCCCCAGATGGCAAAGGAAAGCCAAAGCTCGGAGGTGGAGTCCCAGACGGCTGAGGAAAGCTGGTGCTCAGTGGTGTGCCCCCTGATGTTGGAGGACAGTCAGAGCTCAGAGGTGTAGCCCCTGACTGCTGAGAAAAGCCAGTACTCGGGGGTGGCCTCCCAGATGGTGATGGAAAGCCAGGACTCGGGGGTGGCCCCCCAGATGGTGGAAGAAAGCCAGGACTCGGGGGTGGCCCCCCAGATGGTGGAAGAAAGCCAGAACTCGGGGGTGGCCCCCCAGATGGTGGAAGAAAGCCAGGACTTGGGGGTGGCCCCCCAGATGGTGGAAGAAAGCCAGGACATGGAGGTGCCCTGACAGATGGTGTAGAAAATCTAGAATTCGGAGGCGGACCTCCTGGTGGTAAGGGAAAACCACAGTTTGGAGGTGGGCCCCCTGACTGTGAAGGAAAGCCAGAGGTCGGAGGTGGACCTCCTGACTGTGAAGGAAAGCCAGAGGTCGGAGGTGGTCCACCAGACTGTAAAGGAAAGCCAGAGGTCGGAGGTGGACCCCCAGACTGTAAAGGAAAGCCAGAGGTCGGAGGTGGACCCCCTGACTGTAAAGGAAAGCCAGAGGTCAGAGGTGGACCCCCTGACTGTAAAGAAAAGCCAGAGGTCGGAGGTGGACCCCCTGACTGTAAAGAAAAGCCAGAGGTCGGAGGTGGACCCCCTGACTGTAAAGAAAAGCCAGAGGTCGGAGGTGGACCCCCTGACTGTAAAGAAAAGCCAGAGGTCGGAGGTGGACCCCCTGACTGTAAAGAAAAGCCAGAGGTCGGAGGTGGACCCCCTGACTGTAAAGAAAAGCCAGAGGTCGGTGGTGGACCCCCTGACTGTAAAGAAAAGCCAGAGGTTGGAGGTGGACCCCCTGACTGTAAAGAAAAGCCAGAGGTCGGAGGTGGACCCCCTGACTGTAAAGAAAAGCCAGAGGTCGGAGGTGGACCCCCTGACTGTAAAGAAAAGCCAGGGGTCGGTGGTGGACCCCCTGACTGTAAAGAAAAGCCAGGGGTCGGAGGTGGACCCCCTGACTGTAAAGAAAAGCCAGGGGTCGGAGGTGGACCCCCTGAATGTTGAGAAATACCACTGGTCGGAGGTGGACCCATTGGTGAAGAAAAATTACAAGCTGGAAGAGTGCCCGACCGAGGAGAAAAAACTGGTGGTCTCAACACAGAATGAGGAGGCGGATACCATCCGGACTGCTGCATCGTCACGTCTACTTTTCGAATAAACCTCTTGATTAAGTTTATGTTTTGCAAATCAGTAAACAAATCCCACGCTGAAAACACATGGCAAGTCGTCCCATATCCAATGCGTAATTTCCGTCTATTACTACCAGTCGCTACACTTTTTTTAGTGAAACTCTTATTTCATAAATGATGGAGTGAGAGGACTGATAAGCAGAAATTGACAAACGTTAACATAATTCTATTAGAGTCTACCGACGTGCTTTCCAAAATCATACGAGTTTTTCCACATCCTAGTGTGACATCATCACATGGTTCCTCCTCACGTAAAAGGTCCTGAACTAAAACCATAAAACTGTGTTAGAGATGATGGTTTAGTTGTTGTTTTGTTTATTCTTTCTAACTATTTGGGTTAAGCTCGTAATGTAATTATAATTGCTGATTATTATATGAGATTGTATGTTTGTTCCAATGACGTCCGATATCATTGGTCCGGCACTGCCTCCTGGCTTTAAATCTGTTAAAGAGCAAGACCAGGATGTACCAGCAGGTAGGTCCTTATCTATTAGTACATTTTAGGAATGTTTATGTAATTTTGATACTTTTTTCTGTAATATCAGTTTGTGAGAGGGTGTCTTCTTGGTATGGAACTGGTAGTTGGAAACCTTTATTTGGTTTAATACCAAAGCTTGTTGCATATATCCTAATTTTAGTTTAGTTATGGAGAGGGTGCAGACCTGTTAATTTAAGAATTGGGATAAACGGCAAAAGTTTTTTTTTTTTGTATATACGTATGTGTGTATTTTATATATATACACACACACCAGTGAGAGTTATTGGATGCTGTGTCTTTATTACGTTTCCGTATTAAAAAAAAAAAAAAACGCAAGTGTAACCTTCAGTATGGCAGCCTGTAGTCCACTGTATATGGTTCGAATCCTTCATTTTCATTTATTTTCTGCACGACTTTGAGTAAGTGGCTTAATTTCCTGAAAAGGGACAATTGTGTCCAGTGGGCTTATGTCTAGCATTACATAGTGACCAAAACTTTTTTACAGGGTTGTCTTAAAAAAAAAAAAAAATTGCCATTTCGTGAGTGATAACATAAAATTCTGAGCTATAAAAAGGAGCATTTAGAAGTGTTTGGCAGCAGTAGGGTGGCAAGAGCAGTAGCCAGCTATAGTAATTTCTTCCCCTTTTACCCTGTCTTTTTGTTTGCCCTCCAGCTGACTATTATCTGGTGGGTTTGAGCTATTTTCCCTTTTAGTGTGTCCCTGGTACTATCGCTCACTGTAGTAATCTTAAGATCCTGTATCAGAAGGCAAGCTGGTATGTAGATGGATGTATGGATAAAAGCTTATGCGTTGGCAGCTTTGTTTTCTTTGTACAGTAGTAGTTCTCTTTCTTTGCATATACAGTAACAGTATAGGCATATTCAGTAGGTTGTATGTAGTGCATGTGTGTTTTTCAGGTTTTATATATTAGTCTGAACTTTGCAGTGGAAAGGAAGGATAGATAGGGACATAAAAAAATGAAGAATTTCTCCATGTTTTAATTAAGAAATTCTTATTGTTGGCAACACAGATAAAATAGAAATTTCAAATCCACAAAGCAAAGGCTGATGGGGTTAAAGTACAGTTAAGTGCTTTTACTATAATGGTAGATGTTTGAGTAGATCACTGCTGCAGTAGCCTAAGCTAGTATGATCTGCCAAAGGTAATTTCCCCCCATCTGGCACCTACAAAAGCTTTTTGGGGTACTTTCTATATGTCATAGCAGCTTCTTGTATCACAGTGTAGGATATTAAGGGTACCTATGGCTCCAAACTTGTTTTCTTGTCCCCAAAAAAGGAATCCTGAGTTTTCAAACAGCAGTCTGTTAGTACACAACCTGTGGTGAGAGACTTGGTTAGTAAACTATCTCACATTTGACCATTGTGTAGGGGCAGTGGTCAGAAAAGCCTTTAGCTTGGTTAAATCATCATGTAGTGGCAGTGGTCAGAAAAGCCTTTTACTTGGTTCATCTCATAAGTAAAGGGATTGCTTCCAGAAAAAGAGATTATTACCTTTCTATACACCTCCCTCATTAGACCAATAACTGAGTATAACACCCCGTTTGGTATGTACTGTTCCAAACATCTGGACCAGCTGGAACTGCCACAGAAATACCTCATAAAGAGATTCCATGGCTTCCAACACTTGTCCTGTGTGGACAGGCTCAAATCACTATCACTCTTCTTGGTATCATACAGATTGCTCGGGGATGATGTGTCTGACCTACAAGGCACTCTTATCTTGGACCGTGCCCCACTAGAGATGCTCCATATCTGCAAGTCTAATTCCTTGCACATTACCTGTTTGAAAGGCCTGAATCTAATATGCAACATCAACAAAACCTGCTGGAGATACAGATTTGACTCCCAGAGGCTGCCCTTTCTCTGGAATAGAGTTCCCATATATGTCAAACAGAGTACCTCAATGACTCTCAAGCACAACCTTAATGAGTGGCTGGGAAACCACAAATTTATCCTAGGGATTCCACCTGTGTCCCTCATTGACAGGTGCTGACTGATGTTTCTTTTTTTGGGGATAAACTCTTGGCTAGACTTGTAAGGGCCCCAGGGCCATTAGCCTAGTAACCTCCTCCTATCATCCTAAATGGGGACATCCTGTATCTAAACAAATAATTTTTGGGTGACTTTCCTCAGCTATTGTTTTTTATTGGCACAAGGGCAAATCGTATCCTAGCACTGTCAAGGTGCATTCTACTAGAGCTATGGCTTTCCATACACATTTTCGCAAAGCATTACATATTTGATTCCTTTTCTTGATCCATGCCTAGCTTTGCTAGGGCTATTCTTCAGGGACTCCTGGAACCTTTTCCGTCCTTCCTGGTTTGGTAGGCTTTATCTACCCTTGCAGCCTAAAGCTACTGCAGCAGTGGGAATGATGAATATAGTATAATTGTGCAAGTTACACTTGACCTATAACTGTAGATGTTCAAATTCCTCATTACTGCAGTAGCTGCACCCTCCCTTGATCCCTCTACTCTACTATGTAATTGTAGCTGGGATATAAAGTAGGGTTCTTTGTGTTCTACTTTTATCTATATCCGTGTTTTATTGCTTTTTATTCAGGATTGTTTGTGTGTGTGTGTGTCTCTCTCTCTCTCTGCCTCTCTATGGGCAAAAAATGTCCCGAAGAAATCTTCACTCTGACTTCTAATTTCCATCCTTGGGACTAGCCATCAGAGTGAAGATGTGGCTGGGAGCCAAAGCTTTGTGAAGCTGGTCAGATGATAATTCCTGGGCAGGGAAGCAACCCATATAGCTTAAAAGTTACTGTGTCAGTGAGGAACCCAAACATTTATTGTTATGAGTTAGTGCAGCTTGTAAGTTGTGGTAGTTTACAAATATGCCTTTCAGGTAATGTTTATAAAGATCAGTTGTGTTTTACTGCACAGTGTCTAGTTTTTTGGAAAATATGTTCACCTTTGATTGCTATAGTATTAATCAACGATGAACATTTTGGAACACAACAGTGTTTGGGATCAGGTTATGAGATTAGTACTGTCCTCGTGGAACTTGCTGACTGAATCAGGGTTGTGGTATTGGTGCTTTATTTCTTGACTTATCAAACATTGTACCAAATATGCTTGTTCAGTCTTTTTCACCACATTATTCAGTTCTTTTAAAGTTGTATAGTGGAGGAGAATTGACCCAAGCTTTATGACAAATCAATTTTTTCTCATTTTCTCTGTTGGTCTTTGTTGGTGTTCTTCGGGACTCATGCTTGGCCACATGCTTTTTTTTTTTTTTTTTTTTTATTAACCGTGTAAAGGGACATTGTAATAGGTTCGTAGGGACATTGTAATTAAGCCAAATTAGTCGGCACACCATTGACTCTAACTTGGTTTATTAAATTCAAATTAGTCCTGTACACTGTTGTCACTTACTTGATTTATTCCTTATTACTGTAAGGTTAATGCTAGGTATTCCCTGTAAAATAGCTTTGCTGATATCCTTATTTAAATGTTTGTTTGGCAAACTATTTTGTTGATATATATCTTATTCCCTCTTATTACTGATACAGTTTTGAAGGTATCATAGTCTGATGAGACTGAAAGTCATTTCACAGACTCCTCAAAAGTTCTTGGGTCCCATCATAGTTGGAGAACTGCAATATGGCCCTCAAAACAAGTCTTCAGTCTCCTAAAACTAATAAAGGGTTAGCAGTGCTTTACTATGTCATGTATTTCGTAAGTTACTGCAAATTTATTCAGTCGTGTTCTTATTACCAACATTCTTATCCCATATTTTCACAAATTTCTAGACCCCATCACTTTAAAACTGTACACTGAATGCAGATGCTAAAGTTGCAGTGCTGCCATACTGCGACAAAGCTAAAACATGTCCACAAATTTCTTCACCTTCCAAACTGCATTGCTCTAAGGAAAATGTTTTTATTAACATCACATGTAGTGACATGAGTGCACATTCAGTTATGAAATAGAAAACAAACCATTACAAATATTTTTTCATTTTTTATACTGATATAATTTGTCTTAAATGTTCAGTTTGGAATTAAATTGTTCAAGAACTGCCGTCCCTGAAACATCACTCCTGTTGAATATTATTCTGTATGTATTGTTTACCTAGATTTCATTTATTTCTGTATAGTTTGCTCCTTCGCTTTTCTAAAGATCCATCTCCAATTCTTTTATCTCCTTTACAACATTCAGTAATTCTGTTACAGTTGGTTTTGTTTTTGATTTCCATTTTTAGCATTTAGTAGGGCCTTACTGTGTCTAAGCAGTTCAGTTTTTTTTTTTTTGTCATAACTCAAAAGCATATTTTCCTTATTTAAAATAACCTATTCCCCCAGTACTGCTGACAAGTCCCTGCAGGGAATTTCTAAAATATAACTACTTGTTACATTTCCGATAAACATGTTCCCAGGTGCCATTTTCATTCCCATGGCAGCTGCTAGAGCAGTCTACTTGGGATACAAAAATGCCTATGCAAGCACTTTGATGCAAAATTACCTTTACATCCATTTCCCAATCTTGTCTAACCTCTTTTGAATGTTATAGTCATTATGCATTATTTTTTATGCCATACTAATTCTTTTTTTTCCCCCCTTGGCTTCTGTTCTGGATTCCACTATAAAGTTAACAAGAGCTAATCTTTCATTTAACACTCCCCCTATCCCATTTTCTGTACCTATAATCTGTTCTTGCTGGGGAAGACAGTCTCCAAATCACAGTCGAAACTTCTGCTGGGCCTCATGTCACTTTGACTTTTCTCACCCTAATCATTTGCTCCCAGTATTTCTGTTCCTTTGCTAATTTTTCTCCAGTAAATTTCATCTAACTCTTGCCCACCTTTCCCCATTCTCATGTTGGCTTAATTCTCAAAATAATTTCTCCTACTTTATATTTTGTATGGTACCTTTTTCCATAAGTATCTCCATCAAAAATCCTACTTTCTCTCCTTATTTTGTGAATTCCCTCTTGCATTTCAAAATTTTTCCCACTTTGATTTGTAGTCTTCAGCCAGCGTTAGATGAGCCTTAACTGTGTAGTTCTATAAAGTATTCCTTCAAATCTGCTCATCTTAAACAAAAACAATTTATCACACTTATTTCGTACCCTCTTTCCTTTCCATTTCTTATGGTCCACAGCTTCTCCTCTGGTTGATTAAAAAAAATATATATGCCTGACCTATATACAATATTAAATGGACTAAAAGCATATTTATTAATTACACCTTACTATCTATATTAACAATCAAGAGTTTCCAGTTTTCTCAATATTTATATTCTCTTTTGTATAGTCTCTTCCCACATATCCTTAGCTGCTGTAATACAATCCCTTTTAATTCATATACGTAAATACTCCATCTTATCATGAACCTATAAATGTGGCTATTGCTGAACCAATTCATGTGTGGCTACATAGTTTACTGCTTTAACCTTTGTTTTATCTTCATTTATTTTTATATCGTGAGCAAAACTGAAACTCTCTCAAAATATTGCACAACACCAAAAGCTATAACTGTAATCCTGACTGATACAGTCACTCCCAGTGTTTAAATATCTGTCTGTAGCCTTGTAAAACTGCTAGTTGTCAGCAGTACGAGACAAATGTCCATTAGTTGACATTAAGGGCCCTCCTCAGTGCATCTTGTATTTAGGTTATTCCTAACCACCAGCGAGCATGTAGCATTTTCCTTCAAGTCCATGCTCTGAGACAAGTGAATGCCTCTGACAGTGAATGGGATGACATCTTTGAATTCCAAATGTACGTACTTTTTTTTTTTTTTTTTTTTAAAGCAGTTTATACAATTTGGATCTTGGTCTTTCCTGTTGTTAGAAAGTTCCCACATTCACATAGCTTCTTCCTGTCTTGGTCTGATTCTGAAATATGAATGAATGGAGAAAGTAAACCACTTGTAGAACAGTCCTTAACACCAGGCATGTGGGTCACAGCTTTGCTTGAGTTTTTTTGAAGATTTTGATGGGTTTTATGATGGTATATCCACATTGCTTGTGGTGTCTTACTCAGTCCCCATTTGTTTTTTTCATTCTTTCTTTCTCACTGGCCTTTCAGCGTAGATGTTCATTAATGAAACTTGAGTGATATGCACTCACAGCTCCTGCTCTGGGAGATGCATCCAAAAATGTTTCTACTACCTGATCAGCTTGATCCTGAGGCCTCCCAGCATGACTGCACTGTGGGCATTCAGACTTGAGTGTTGTATTTCTGGAGCCGTTCCCTCAGCCTACCTCTGTGAATTAGTCCTTGTTGAGGAAGAGTCCTAGTGTAAGCCCCTACCAGGGTCTTATACCAGGTACAAAGACTGGGAGCCTGCTCAGCTCTTGGTGGGATATAGCAGCTTGGTGTGGGATTTCATCCTTTGGAACTTTTAGTTGCATGCTTTTACCTGGCCTAGATTGGTCTTCTCCTACTGCACACTCCTCACTTGACTTGACTTCTGTTCACTCATAAGTGAATGTGCACCCCCACATACACCAGTCATGCCCTCACATGAAGCATGGCATAGTTCTGCTTCCAGAGCTAATAGTATAGGGCTGCCTCCTGTCTTTGCTCAACACTGGTATCACGGGTCTTTTGTTAAAGCTGGGCAAAATATTGGCATCTCCAAGTTCCTTCAGTTCTCATCTGGGGGTCCATACTTTCAATTTTTGATTCGTTTTGAGAAGAATGTTCCCCTAATGATAAATAGAGGTCTGATTATAAAGGCTCCTTCCTGATTTCTCTGAGTGAAAATGGCAAAATAAATCTTTTAGACATTTAGAAGTTTTGAACTTGATAAGTAGTGGGCTTTTCTGTTAGTCCCAGAAGAGCGCTAATCTTTCACTTCTGTGGTTTAACAATGCCTAAGCAGAGGGCTTCCCCTGTATGTTTGTGTTTGTAATTTGACCCTATTGAAGGACAGCAGTTTTTTCTCTGAGACAAGAGATGAGTTTGGTTATTTGATGTAGTACTCTATTTTATTCTGAATTTAATAACCTTATAGTTGGTGCATATTCAAAGGTGTGGAAGAAGCACTCGAGTGCTGTAGCTTTCATTAATTCCTTCACTAACAACTGTTAAGCTTGTAAGATAATATTAGTTGATTCAAAACCTTCTGAATTGTGGATTCTGTTTGGTATTAAAAATGTGTTTCCTGACTGTAAAACAGACAACCCAGAGTTTGATTAGTAGTCCAGGTGCTAAAGTAGGTGGGTGAGAAGGAGAGCTTGAGTGGCTGAGCTCATCTGTTATGCTGAGGGGTGCATGCAGGGGAGGTGCATACACTCAAGCATACCACAACTATTGACCCATGATGAAGACTGGGGATGCACAGATTGCTACTGTCTACAGGGGGCCAAGGCATTAACTGAATCCTACATCAAAACATAGCATGGACAATAAAGCACAGCACCCATTACATGCCAGATGCTTGGACAATACACGTATGGCAGGAGGGTGGAATTAGGCCTTAAAGGAAAAGTACTTCTCTAAAGTTGTAGGGTGTTGCCCCAATAGTTTTGATCTCCTCACTGGCCCTCAATGCAGTCAGAAAAAAGTCTATGTATAAAATAAGTATGTGAACATGTGGGCTTGATAGACTCTGTGAATGTTGAGAGGCACTGGGAGCAGCTGATGGTTAGCTGTTGGGGACCCAAAAAATAAGCAAAAAAAAAAAAATAGGTGCTGAACTATCCAAATACATTTGTTATCGTAGGGTTCTTTGCTTCTGAATTCTTGCCCTCCTAGATGTACAAGGGTAATTAAGTACTGGAGTAAGAAGTCTCCTTGTCCCAGGTTCAGCTGGACTGTATTAAGTGAAATGCTTTGTGGGTAAAATAAGCCCCCAGAGTGCTTCCTTCGCTGAGGCCTGGTAGAAGGGCTTAGTGCTCTCTAGTGCATTCTCTTCTGTTTCTTTTCTGTTCTCATTCTGTGTGTTCCATTTGGTTGGCTTGACTGAGACCCAGGGTAAAGAAAAACATTATCCTGGTGAAGGGAGAACCATTTATACAGATGCCTGGGTAAGTACTAGGCTAGCTCCCCTTTAGGGCCTTTTAAAGCTTAGCTAGTTTCCCTTTTTGTGCTCCTACTAACCTCTTGCATTTGTTTAGAGATTGGCCTTACCCAAACCAAGGTCGATGATTAATTATATATTACTTCTAATGAGAATAACTGAGATTGTACCATAGTAATTTGAGGGGCATATGCATGAGATAAAGCATTTAGGAGCTGCCTCTGTCCATTAGTAGTACAGGTGGCAGTCCTGGGAAATTTTCTCTTTCCCTTCTGTAGATCAGTGTCAAGTGTGTGTGCTTGTATCTTTAAGAAGCATGCAAGGCTGTACGTGCACGTATATAACCCTCACACATGCACAACCTTAGTGCCATTTTTGTAGAAGCAATTGAGTAAGCATGCATGGTCATAGCCATTAATTGTATACAAGTTACTTAAGTTAGTCAATTGTCAACAGTAGTAATGTGTTTGTATGTAATAAAGCTCCTTAAACAGAACCCATGAAGTTTTGTTTATTCATGTCCCAACATGAATGTGACATGGTGTCACAACCAGGATGGAAGAGAGAATCTTATTCTGAGCCGTGAAATGTAAAGACAGCAGTGAAGGTAAAACCAAGAGAAAAGCGCACAAACATAGCCAGAAAGAAAAGTAATGAGAAGTAACACAAACTGTACTTTATGAGAAAGACAAACAAAAGGGGCATTACAAAGGCACAGACTGCATTATCAGGCAAGCGGAAAGCACAAAAAGTTTAAAGAAAATGTTTAAGATAAAAGTATTTGATGAAACAATTAACTGTAAAGCAAAATGAGCATGTGTAAAGCAGAAAATGTGTGTGTTTTAAAGCAAAGTTGGGCATGCTTAGAGTAAAACAAGCACAAGAAAAGTATATTGGGTGTAAAAAAGGGCTTAAACAAGCAAAACGATTACAATAAGAAAATAAAGGACACATTAAGAGAAAGTAAAGCAAGTCGACTGCATGTGTTTTGGCAAAGTGCTGTATCTGGGCATAACTGCGCCTTCGTATCATATCAAGGGCATAACCAGAGTTATTCTAAGTATCTCAGTGTGTGTAAAAATGCTTAGTGTATGCTTACTACTGTGCATGTATGTCAAAGAGTTTGTTGTGTGCAAAGTGCAACTGCTTCATGTAATCCAGTCAAAGGATTTTGAAAAGTTTCTTGTGGTGGGTGTGGCTATTCGCAAAGTACCACCATTACGGAGTGCTTCTTGTACTGTAAAGAGTTGCCTAGTAAGTCACCGCCATTTGTGGGGACATCTCAGTGTGCTCTGTGCAAGTACTTTGAAAAGTTATTGAGTTTAAGGCAACAAATGATTGATTTATTCATATTGTGCAGTTAGTTGGCATGTTTTTTGTGCTGATAAGAAGTGATCTGATGTCAATCTTCATTCATTCTTGCCTGTTGGGTCTCCGTTCGTCGGCTGTTATATCAAGCTCACGCCAGCCGGAAATGCTCAAGCTAAGGCTACCCATAGTGCCTCTCTTCCATTCCCTTCAGATCTCATTTGCCACATAGAATTTTAGGACGCGTCAGCCGTGTTCTCAGCTAAGTGCTTATTTATTAATTATTTTATATATATAAAAAACATTTTTTGTTTTTTTAGCTCCAAATTTACTTATTTAATTTCTTTCTAATTGCTGCTGATTTGTTGAGTGCGGGTGCTGCTGTTTCTCCCCCCTCCCTTTTTTTTTACCTTATCTTACCATCATTGGTATAGGCCCTCCCTTCCCTCTTACTTCTGGTAATCCTTTAAATACCATCGTTGGTATTCCCCTTTTACCCTTTGTGGTTATTTTCTTTAAATACCATTTGTTGGTACAGCTTTTCCATAAAAAAAATTTTTCTTTACTCTGTTTTTTTCTTTTACTCATTTTGTGTGTGTTTGTGTCTGTGTGCATGCCTTCACATGACGAATTTAGAAGGCAGAAAAGCATAAAGGAACTACTGGTTTTAAGCAGTCCGAGGATTGTGGCAGGAAGATGCCCAATTTGGATTGGCATCATTCCTGTGCGTATTGTTTGGTGGTGCCACATTTAGAGATTCAACTGCTGTGTGAACTCTGCAAGGGTTTCAGCACTCGAACCCTTGCAGAGCGGCTTAACAAATTGATCCTCAAAGGGCTGTTAAAATGTTCTTTTAGTGAGGCTTTGTCCAAGGCGGAGACGTCAAAGTCTTCCAAGAAAGAGTCAAAAAAGAGGAGCCACTGTTTTAGAGTCTACTAAACCTCAAGACTCTAAATCTTGTAAGGACCAGGCCTTGACTCATACCATGGAACTGAGGCCCAAGATTCAAAAATAGACACCTGCTACTGTTTCTGCCTGTAATTTCCCCTCACAGTGCCGACAACTACTGAACCTATGAATGTCACCTCAGTACCAACCCCTTCATCGGTACCTGTGACCTTCTTGGCACCAACCATAGTTTCCCCAGTCATACTGGTCAACCCCCCCCCCCCCCCCCAGCAACACAAATTTAGTCACCTGACCACAGTGCCAAAAGTCGAATTTTTATCCAGGACTAGGAACTCCCCATCTATTAACCCTTTCTTCAGACAACAATGGAGTCCTTTTAGGGAATGTCTGGAATCGCTCTCTGGGATGTTAATCCATTCCACCAGGAGCCTTTCAGAGCTTGATGTAATCAGATTAGAGGATCAGCTCTTGTTGGGGTCTCCCTGCCCCTCTCCCATCTGGAGCCGAGGTTTACTCTCCAAGGATTCCCACTCATCTTCCTCTAACCTCTCCGCAGGTCTTGGCGCCCTCAACTTCACTTCCGGTGCCAACTACTTCAGTACTGATGGTGGCCCTCACCTTGGTCGTGGCACCGACTCTGTGGTCGGCGTCTCAGTCGGAGCTGACCCATCCATGGGACCATGACTTGGCTGCCAGCTCAAAGATCCCTAGTTAGGCTCTGATTTTCTTCCACAGCACTGTCTGTCTATGGTTCCTGGTGCTTTGACGGTTCCAAGTCCTCTCTAGGCTCCTTCTTCTCTGAAGGTAGACTCATTGGAGTGGGGTGTGACTCCGGTTCTGAGGTTGTCTTTCTTGGTTCCAGCCTCCTATCCCTCTTCAGACAGGCCTGCCTTCCAGATTATGGAGAGAGGTCTCGCCTCAACAGGCTTGCAGTTGGCACCATCCCTATTGGAGTGTCATATCTATCTATACTCTGGCTCACAGCTGTTGCAGTCTGCTACATCAGGGCAGTGGGCACGTGAGCAGCAAGATACCCAGCTGCACGGTACCCTCTCTGGAGTCTTCCTCAGACCTCCCCCCTGAGGAACCACCCTGTAAGATATCTCGGAGGAATCTGTCACTGAGGATACAGACTTCGATGAAGGGGAAGGGTTCCCACAGTCACCCCCTGAAGATGTCTCCTTTGGTGACATCCTGGAAATCTTAAAGTAGAGGGGTGAGTGGAAGCCCACAAACCCTTCCTGCAAGGAATTTGTTTTCTTCTAGGCTTTTTTGCCCAACCTTCTCCTTCTTGGGTGACCCCACCTGCTGATGAATTGGTCAAACTCGTCATGTAGCGTGCGTGAAAGGCTTCTGACACTATAGAGCCAATACCTCAGAAACCGGACAAAAGTCTCTCTGCACCCAAAGATCACCCCCACTGGTCTAAAGGTCTAGCAGTAGATGATATGGTGGTGGAGGCGGCCATGAAAATGGAACTTGCAGAGGAGAGTCCTGCTGTCCATCCTCCAAACCAAGAGTTTCAGGATGATGGACAGATTTGGGAAACTGGTCTATGCTTCATTGACCTTTGCCATACGGTCATTGAATTTTTTGGCACATTTCACTTGGCTTCAAAGGGACCTGATAACTGAGCTTTCAACAACCTTGGCAGGAACAGTGTCTGTGGTACGTGATAGGGTTGCCTCCCAGCTTGCGACCCTAGAATCGATATCCAACTCGTCCATGCAGCTTGTTGCGCATACAGCCAAAGGGATGACCAGAGCAATGGGTACAGGCGTTGCTATTAGGCATCTTGCCTAGATGCCCTTGTGTGACTCTGTGGTCCCTTTCAAGTCTTCCTTTATCAATGCTCCAGTTGATTCTACCCAATTGTTTGGCCCAAATGTCAGAGATATATTAGCCAGGTGATATGTGGGCATGCGTTTTTCCATGCTTCGATGACCTTACTTCAAGAATCGTCGAAGTGGAAAGATGTGGTTCAGAAAGTCCCAAGGGCCTTTTCAGGACACACATGGCAAGTATTCTCCCCGGTGCAGAGGGGGGAACCCATTAGGAAGATGCCCCTCCTGTGGCAGAGGGAGGCCTGTATAACCGGGGTTCCAGAGATTCTTTCTCTGGACAACCATGCCATTGGTCCTAAGCAGCGGCCCAATTGCTTACTTCTGGAACCAGTCGGAAGATTTCTCTCTGCAGCATTTAGCCTGGCACACTAACATCAGATTCTTGGGTGCAGACAAGTACCAGAGGTTACTGTATCGCCTTCACTCTTTATCCCAGACCACAAAGGCAAATCTCTGATGTTCCACCCAGTCATATGAATATAGCAGCACTAGAAATTAAAAAAAAAAGTCATCCATACAATCCCACCAGACCAAATAGGATCCGGGTTTTAGTCTTTTTAGTGCCAAAAAAGATACTCTTGTGTTCTGAACAAGTTTTTTCAATAGATGAAACTCTGGATGGTCACTGTTCAGTCTATCCTTCCTTTTCTGGAGAAGGAAGATTGGATGTGCTCAGTAGATCTTCAGGATGCGTATTACCACATAAAAATGGACAATTGCTCCAGAAGATATCTCCACTTCTGGCTAGGAGCCAGTAATTACCAATTTCGAGCACTGCCCTTTGGTCTCACCACAGCCCCCAGGGTGTTCACCAAATGCATGGCAGTGGTAGCAGCTCACTTAAGGCTGCAGGGATTCTGTGTGTTTCCATATTTAATGACTGTCTCTTTAACCCCCCCCCACCAGGCATCTACTATTTTCCGCCTTGGAATCCGTTCTAAAGCTTGCAGTGTTCTTGGTCATCTCATTAAACAAGGAAAAAGTCAAAACTATACCCCATACAAGACCTAGAATTCATCTGAGCAACTCTAAACACAAAATCCGGCATGGCTCCTTTGCCCCTTCACAGACTGATAAGGTTGAGGTCACAACTTCAAGTGATATTTCAGAGTTTTTTGTTTCTTCTTTCCCCTATGTTAATCTCTCTCATCCATTTTTTTCTCTTTTTAACTTTTCCTTCACTTTTCTTAAACTACTTCCCTTCCTCCTCTCCTACTGTAGCGTTTCTCTTTCTCCTTTTGTTACTAAGATTAGTTCTATATAATATTATAAGTCAATTTTGCTCTCTGTTTTGTGCCTTGTTCTTGATGTTACTACAGCTAATAATGTTATTCTTAGAAATGTGATACTCTTCATGTGTATACCTGTTATTGGGTACTATTTTTTTTTTTATTTTGTCTTTTTATCTGTGATGATTTGTCTATTTGCTTGTTTATTTTTGACTTTTTTTGTTAAATTTGTGTGGAGCTTTTCTCCCCGGGCCTCTACTGAAAATGGAAATGTATCCAGCTAGACTAGCCCGGTCAACAAATGTAAAATAAAAATAAATAAATAAAATACTTTCTCTCAAGTTCTGGCTCATCTAGTCTTACAACTTCTTGGGTCCATGGCAGCAACAGTCACCCTAGTTCTTCTGGCGAGATACCACATGAGGCTGCTTCAGTGGCTCCTGATGTCAGTGGTCTCTGTTAACACATCCAATGGCCCACCCAATCTGCATAACCAACTGATGCAAACAGGATCTATACTGGTGGATGAAACCAGAAGAATTATGGTGCTGCCCATTTTCACCCTCTCTCAGCCCAAGGCAGTAGTGACCACGGATGCTTCCCTGATGGGGTGGGGCATTTAAGCGGAAGATGGTCCAAGGCAGTCGATCCCCTCAAGAGGCCAGTTTATGCATCAACGTCCTAGAACTGAGGGCAGTTCTCTTAGTGTTGCAAGCCTTTCAATCTGCCCTCCCTTTGGGGACAATTGCTGTTCAGTCAGACAACATGTCAGTGGTCTGGTACATCAACAAACAGGGGGGAACCGGATCCTACCCTTTATGTCAGGAAGCTTTAAGAGTTTGGCAATGGGCGGTCACCTCCAACTTTCTAATAGCAATACACATTCTGGGGAATTCCAGTATGATTGCGGACAGACTGAGCAGATGCGTACCCCTGCCTCATGAGTAGTCTCTCAATCCCAATATAGCGACTAACTTCTTTCATCGATGGGGTCAGCCTTGCTGCAGTCTGTCTGCATCTCCCATTAACCACAAATGCAGCAGTTAACGTTGCCCTAATCCCCCCTCGGTGGGAGTCCCCGAGAGACGCTGTCCTACACTATTCACCCCTGGTACTACTTTACACCTTTCCGCGCATCCCCCTAATTCCCCAATTTTTGAAGAAAGCCCAACAGTTGCGAAGCAAAGTGATCCTCATTGCACCTGGTTGGCCCAGTCAGGTCTTTTTCCCCATTCTTTGGCCTCCTCTAGTTCATCGCCCATGGGCTCTGGATCCAACTCCAGGACTGTTGTCTCACTCGCAGGACCTGGTCCATCCCAACCTGTTAAAGTCTCAAGCTGACTGCTTGCTTCCTCCACTTCCAGTAATTGCCAGGCAGAATAATCGGTCTTCCCCAGTACAAAAGATACTTCTGGCTTCTCATAAATCATCCACCAGGAAACTTTACCTTAGTAAATGGAGCAGATTTGTGGTTTGGAATTGAACGCTTTTCAGCTTCGATTTGATAAGGTATTAGAATATTTATCAACCGTATTTCAGTCGGGAGCCTCTGCTTCTACGATTAGAATTTATTTAGCTGCTATTTCATATTTTCATAATGGTTTTGATAACCTTTCCTTGACGTCTCTGTGTCTTTGCAAAACCTTTGTAAAGGGAGTTTTACATTTGAAACTATCTTTTAAAAATCCCATTGAGCCTTGGAATTTAACGCTAGTTCTACAAAGTTTGGTTCATCAGCACTTTGTGGCAGCAGCCACCTGTGATATCAAATATTTATCTTGGAAAACTGTATTCCTGATAGCCATCATGTCGGCCAGAAGAATTTTGGAATTGCAAGCTTTGTGTGAAACATTTGTATATCAATTTTTCACTAAAGGAAAGTATAACTTACAATTAACCCCTCCTTTCTGCCAGAAGTAGTATCAGACTCTGTCTATAGATCTACCAGTTTTCTTTGCCAACTTTGGGATGCATGGATACGTCTAAAAAGGCCCTTGTGGTTGTTAGGTTCATAGTAGATTACTAGGCTGTTTCTCTGACTTCCACAGCAGCAGATTACTAGGCTGTTTCTCTGACTTCCACAGCAGCAGTCCTTGGAGAGTCTATTCTGGATGTAACTCCTCCTTTGTACCTCCAGGAGGCTGTCCTTGCTGTGTACATCTCCCCCTGTTGTTCTGCCATTTGCTCCTTTTGTGAAGCTATCCATACCTCACTGTATCTGCTCTGGCTGATGGCATCAGTGATGCCATGAGCTGTGAGGGCAAGCTGCTTTGCTGTTGGATTCCCCAAGGGTTCTTTAACTACCTGTACTACAAGCTGATGAGTTTGTGGGGCACAAGCAATAGCTAGCAATCCAGAATGGCTTCATTATTGCCACATACAGAGTTGAGAGAGGTTTTGCAGGGGATGAAACCAGAGGGACAGGTTTCTTTCTTGCTGTTCTGGCCGTAATGGGGCTATACAGAATAGTGGTGAGGTGGCTACCTCACATTAGCTCACCCTGGGTTGTGTGAGGCCACAGGCAATGACTGGTACTTTCCTTATTTGGAGAAGAATAGTTGGGTAATTTTTTTGGCCTCTCCTCCTTGAGTTGGCAGTCTTGAGATGGGTGGCTTGCATCAGAATCTCCTTGCAAGGAGCCTTTGGTTTCCAGGTTGATTTCTTCTGTAGCTGTGATCCCTTTGGTTAAGATTTAGTACTATATCTGTCAGTTTGTCCTTCTGTTTGACTGTTGAAGTAGCCCCTGGAAGATCATTCATGATAAAAACTTCTGGGGTAGGACTCCTAGAAACCTCGTGACCTGCTGCTGTGAGGAAATTTACCTTCCTGCTGAGGCTGCCCTTAAGTTCAGACAGTTTTGGGGTGTCTGTTGCCTTCTGGTGTTACCCTTTATTAGAACTTCTATACCTTCGTTCCCTTCAGGGATATAATTTTATTACCCTTTGCTCCACTGAGGCAGTGATGGAAGGAATGGAATATTCTTGATTTTGAGTAGTTGTGGGAATCCCCTCTGAGCCAGGTTGTCTCAGTCGCACCTCATCTTGTTTAGGGTTGAGTACTCAGGTGTTCCTTGGTACAGTTGTTGTCACAGTCCTTGTTGCCTTTGGTATCCCCTAGGTGCATTCATGAGCTGCTGGAAATTTACTAGTGTTCAGATGACAGTGGTTCTTTGGACTGAGTGGTACCTTTTACCACTTATGATGTTTGCTGTGTTCACCAGGATGAAACTAGATTCCTGTTTGTGAGTCTCCTCTCCACCTGAGAGGCAGGACATCTTAATTTTCTCCTCTGGGGATGTAGGATGGAGACTGTGTTCTGGCTGAGTTGACAGCTCTGTTGGGAAAGATTGCTGTTATGGGGAATTTTCCCTTTTGGAATTTTGGATTTCTTTTATGACTGTTGTATCTTATGGTTACTGAGCCTTGTGATCATAAGAGCCTTGTGACCATTTTATTAGGAAGCTGCTCTGAGTTTTGTTTCTTTAAGTGGCTCCTTGAACTTTGGGGAGGGTAATCTTCTGCCCCCCCTCAAATGGCTTCCCTCCTCTCCTTATTCATCTTTTGTGTGGGATCTTCCATCCCTGTTCAGGTCTTTCATCTCTTGGTTTCTGGTTAACCTAAGTGAACAAGGGACAGTGGCAGTAGCACCTCTCGTATACTGGAGAATGTCAGCAGGCATGCAGGTAATGACCCAAGCTGAACTACAGACCACTTGTTCAGAAATACCTGTTTTCAGTGCATTCTAGCCCTTCTCCTAAGGAGCTAGTGTGCTATGGCCCTTGTAGGTCCACAGTACTTCTTTTCAAACAGCCTTTCCTGTTTGTGGCTTTTGACTCTGATGTTGAGTACAAGGGCCTTCCTACTGGTTCTTGTATTTTAATTATTCCTTACCTCCTGTCCAGGTGATTTTAGTGGTTGGTATACATGCTAACCAGCAGACCCATCAAGAAAGTTGTTCAACATTGGATCACTGTTGCAGTAGCCAGAGCTATTGGGGTTCTATTTTACCAAGGGTGTGGCTAACTGGACAGCTTTTCAAAGCTTAAGGGCATTTTCTAACTGTTAGAGGAGTATGAGTAGAACTCCCTATAAAAGGTGTTTAGAGACCAAAAAACTTGGAGCTTTCTTGCTGCCAAAGTGTGTTCCCTTTGCAAGATTTATGGAGCTGGATGTATGCTAGAGCTCCTTCAAAGCTAGGCAGGTATGGTGTTCATTGTGTTCCACTGTTGCAGTCCTTACAAAATGGGTTACCCAGCTCCTGGTAGCCCACAGTCACCAGAATACCAAAGTCCTTGGTATATGATGTCGGCTGCCTTCGGTTTAAGTCTAACATCAGGGTGTCTGGTACAAAGGAAGGCAGCCGACGCCATTTCCTTAGTCTTTCTTGTCGCGGAGCCCGAAGCAGAAGCTTTTTGCAGGAGTGCCGGTCGGCAGAGTACCTTGTATTCCAACTGCTTAGTTGAAGACCTCCTCGCATAAGTACCTCGTTGGGGACCCTCTTTTCTTGCTATAACGAATGTCTGAGAAAGTTAACTGTCTTGCCTGTTGAAAACCGATTCCGTACCGTGATTTTCACTCCTGTTGTATCACTTGTTTGACCTTTGAGCACGACGTCCCTCATCGTGTTCTCTGTGCTTCTTTCAAACCGTGTACCATTTGCCATAGAACTAGGATCTTGTTCAAGCATTTTAGAGTTTGGCCTAGGTTTGGTGTGGTGTCTTCTGGTCTCCCGACTTCAGATGTTCCTAAGAAGCGCAAGGAAGCACAAGGATAAGGACCACAACAGGCTTAGGGTCAAATTAACCAACAACGTCCCTGTTAAGTTGTTGTCAGCCCAGCGGTAGTTAGTGAGGCGCTTTCATTGCCTCTGCAGTCTGCGAATGTTCAACAGCAGCCATCTGCGGAGACCTTTTCTGAGTCCTCCATACTGGAAGCTTCCACTTCATCTTCTAACCCTCCACCAGTTGCTGCCTCTGGATCCGGAGCTGCTAAGCAGGCGCTGGCTTCTGAGGCCTGTTTTCTCCAACTGAAGACCAGATCCAGACTGCCTCTGTTCAGACTTCTGCGATGGCTAGGCCTCCGGAGTCCTTCCAGCTTGCTAGCAGGCCTTCCAGCCGAAAATCTACTCCAAAGCAGGTGCCGGCCTCTCCTCCAGTGGAGATTTAAAACTATTTTGGAAATAAAAAGGGAGATATGGTTAAACAGTAACCAGAATTATTTAGAGGGATTGACAAATGTTAAAGTATTGCAAAATAGGGGGAATCTCTCAGAAGCAGAGCAACTGCAGAATGCAAAACAGAAAATGAGGGATTACATCGATAATGTGCATGAGTTTATAAAGATTGCTGTTAAGGAACCTTTTTTTTTTTTTTTTTTTTTTTTTTTTATGATCATTCTAGAGCACAAAAACTTCTAGCACAACAACTGTGGCAACAGAAAGTGGGAAGGGCAGTCACCAAGCCTATACCAAGGAAGATGAGAGACCCTGTAAATGTATTAAAAATATTTTGGAAATTTTATGAAAATTTGTATTAAGCAGAGAAATATGGAAATGGTTTAAAATAGGAAGTGATGAGATAAAAAAAAAAATGGCTATGTATAACAGATCTGCAGGAAGGTCCCAGGAATGGATGGTATTTCTGTGGCGATTAGGAGGGAAAAAACTGATAAAGAACTGGAAGGATTTGTTTATCGGTATTTTAAGAGAAGTACCAGCATCCTGGAAGAAGGTGGTGGTAATGGTAATACCTAAAGAGGGTAAAGATCCAGCTTCATACAGGCCCATTTCAATACTAAACTATGATTATAAATTGTCTATAATGGCTAAAAGAATGGCAAAACTGATGGATATAGATCAGTGTGGTTTTGTGGAGGGGAGGCAAATATTTGACAATATTAACAGAACATTGATGATCCAGAGGGAAGCAGAGTGTAAGAAAGTACCACTTTTATTGGTGGGTCTTTATGCAGAGAAAGCATTTTCCAGAGTTGACTGGGTATTCATAAGCAGGGCAATGGAAGCATTTGCTTTCTCGGATACAATTGTAATGTTGATTAGAAGAATATATGAGGGATCGGAGGTGCAAATTAAAGTGTGTGGTGTTCCATCTGATAATCTCTACTTAAGTAGAGGAACCAGGCAGGATTGTCTGCTTTCCGCTTTGTTGTTTGCATTATATTTAGAACCATTGGCAAAGATAATAAGGGACTCTGAACGTCTAGGATATAATTGGTACGGTAGTCAGGAAAAGCTGGCTCAAGTTGCAGATGATATTTTATACATGACAAAAAAAACAGGGACATTAGTGTTGTGGAATATTTTGACTGTTTTAAATCTTCTTGGGTTACAAAATTAATGAAGCAAAAACAAAGGCAAAAAAGGTAAATTATGTACCCAAACACAAACTGGTCCAACAATATCCATATTTATGTTAACATGATAAAATGAAATATTTAGGAGTATGGATTAGAAATGACTCTGGTGGCAGCTAAGGATATGTGGGAAGAGACTAAACAGAAGAGAATACAAAAATTGAGAAACTGGACATTTTGTTGTATGGATATACTAAGATACAAGCCATTAAAACGACCGTTTTTAGTCCCTTTTAGTCTTGTACACTGGTCACTGGTCAGGCATACTTTATCAACCACTACTCATGTACCAACTCCTTCGCTCAATGCTTTCTGGAATTCATAAACTCCAATGCTCTGGATCAACTTATCCACACCCCTACCAGGGGCAACAGTATCCTAGATCTTGTCATTACCAACATGAGTGACCGGTGTTCCACACCTGAAGTCAACGCCCCATTGGTCCGATCCGACCATAAGCTAATTACTCTAGATATCCACATCCTGCCCCCACCCCCCATTAAGGAAACCATGGTAAAAAAATTTCTCCAAAGCCAACTTCATGCTTCTTAAGACAGAAGTGGTGAACTTCATGACACCCATGCAGATGGACAATACAGTTACGACTATTGAATCCTACACGATTGCACTTTAGCACTTACATGAGTGCATGGATCTTGCTATCCCAAACAGAACCAAGACGCTCTTCTCCAAAAAAAGGAAGCCAATCTGGTGGTCCCCTGCCATAAAAAAACTGTACAACAGAAGGAAGAAACTGTTGCAAAAGGAGGAGCTCCCTGGTCAGCCTCAGTAAGAAGCTGCGATCCCTGATAAAATCCTCCAAAGCTAGTTATGAAAACAAAATCACCACTGATTCTAAAGACAACCACAAAGCATTCTATAGCTATGTCAAGAATCTCAATGGCAACACTCAGATCTGCTCTGAGGTACAGCACAATGGCACTAAATATACAGACCCAACTGATATTGCCAGCATCCTGGCAGATAGATTCAGTGCTAACTTTACCTCCCTCTCGTCTCCTAAAGAACCCATCTCTATACCGGAAGAATGCAAAGTTCCTGGAATCACGGCTGCACAGGTAAAAACCACACTCTCCAAAGCCAAGAACACAGCATCCATGGGACCAGACAACATCCCAGGCTGCGTTCAACACGAACTACAGAACGAACTGGCACCCCACCCAAGTACCATGTTCAGTCATAGCCTCACCTCAGGCTTTGTGCCTGCTGAGTGGTGCACAGCGATGGTTATCCCACTCCACAAGGGGGGAGCCACCACGGACCCCGGGAACTACCTCCCCATTAGCCTGATGAGCCTGGTCTGCAAGGCCATGGAACGTATCATCATGAAACTTATAAGCAAAGACATTGGTAATCTCCAAACTCTGGACCCCACCCAGTTCGGGTTTGTAAAAGTCAGATCATGTCTCCTAAACCTGATAGACTTCTTTGAAGCAGTCGCCAAAGCCATAGACGAGGGTAAGCTGGTTCTCACAGCCTATCTAGATCTTGCCAAGGCTTTCGACACCATCCCCCACTCTGGCATTATAGATAAAATCACTAAACTAGGTATAAATCCCTATGTCACTAGATGGGTTGCCAACTGGCTCACTGACAGAACCCACACAGTGAAAGTAGCAGACTCCAAATCTGACTTCAGACCAGTGACAAGTGGCGTACCACAGGGTTCAGTCCTGGGTCCTCTCCTGTTTGCTGTCTACTTCTCTGAAGTACAGGCTAATACAGAAGGTCTTTGGCTAATGAAGTTCGCAGATGACTGCAAACTAGGATCCATAATCGAAACTCCTAACTATGTGGACATCCTACACAGAGTTGGCGGCATTTCTTCTACGTGGTTACTGCATTTGGTGACTTTCAATGCCAAAAAGTGCATTGTCATCCCCTTTGGTAAAAACTCTGTACCCATGAACTACAACATAGCAGTAGTATATGTAACACCGAAAATGTGATGAGACCTTTGGACACAGGTGGACAGTAGTCTCTCCTTTGATAGTCACATTGCCACAGTAGTCAGGAAATCCTTCTATGTGGCACACCTCATCACAAAAGGTTTCTCATCCAGGAAAAAGAGGTCATTGTTCCCCTCTACTCATCACTCATTAGACCCATTATAGAGTACAACACCCCTTTAGGTATGTACCTCACAAGACCTCTACAACAACTGGAAAGGCTGCAGGAATGCCTCCCAAAGAGGATTACTGGCCTGAAACAGATGCCCTATGCAGACAGTCTCAAAAAAACTCCAGCTTTACTCAGTCGCATATCACCTACTCAGAGGTGATCTCTGCCTAACATACAAAGCTATGTCAAACCCAGAGCTGTTGGACATGCTCCACGTAAAGAAATCAGTCCCTCCCAGCTACACGCTCTAGGGACCTAAACCTTGTCACCACGATAAACAGAACATGCCGGAGGGATAGATTCCTGTCCCAGAGACTTCCCATACTCTGGAACAAGCTACTTATCTATATCAAACAAAGCTCCTCATTAGCACTCTTCAAGAAAAATCTTGATGATTGGATGGGAAATAGCAAAACATTCACCCCAGAGATCAACTCTGTGGCTCTGCTCAACAGTGGCACAGGAAAATAATTGTCTTGGGTGGCAAAAGCCAGTGTACCTTTTTGGCTGGGCTTGTATAGGCCCCAGGGCCGGTAGCCTAGTACCTACCTATGAACCAGAAGAGAAGTTGTGGGTAGCAATTAAAAATGAGTTGAAGGATTTTATCTGGGAACGGAAGACAGCAATGGTCAAGTGGGATAAGCTGATTCTACCAATAGAACAAGGCGGACTAGGATTACCTAACTTGAGGGGGTATTTTAGAGCAACACAGTTAAAGCTCTTGTACATAGCATAAGCAGAAAACTATAATTCAAAGTGGAAAGGAATGATGCTGACACAAGGAGGAAGCTCAAGAAATGAGGAGAAATCAGGATAGTGGATGCAGACTCTTAAGGAGAACAACCAAAATCACACAACATATTGTATTCATAAAATAGCAGGGAGTATTCTAAGAACCAAACTAGCATGAGAATGGAGAAAAGAGATTTTGCCAATAGGGATGACTGTGGTCAGGGATACAGATAATAAGCAAGAGGGGGCTGGAATGTATTGGAGAACTGGCAAAGGAACTAAGGTATTGGGAGCAAATAACTAGAAATGGAAAGGTAATGGAATGGGAGGAGGCCAAGAATTTATTTGGAGCAAGTTCGAGATTGCCTTGCCTTCCCTATCAAGGATTGATATCGGAGTATAGGCAAAGAGAGAGAAATAAGGGGGTCCTAAATGAAAGACCAGGATTGGTAGAGTTTTTAGTAGAATCTAGAACCGAAGCTGCCATTAAAAAAGGAATGATTAGTAAAGCGTATAAAATATTTCATGATAATTATAAGAATTCATCAGAGGAGCTTAGAAAGGATTGGGAAGAGAGAGTGGGTAAGCAATTCGCAAAGAGACAATGGGAGAATATTTGTAGATCTGCCCAAATGTACAATGTCTAGAGGATTTACAATCTTTGCCTGAAAGTGTTTACATAGGTAGTCTCCAAAGAATTTTTCCTCAGGTGGATAGCAAATGTTGGTGGTGTGACGAGCAAGAAAGAGGTAGCTGAGAACATTTTTTTGGGGGGTAATGAGCTGGCAGACTTTAGGAATTCCTGAAAGACTGTTCTGTTGGAGATGCTGGGTGAGCAGATTGGACTGACTGGAGAGATGATTTTTTGAGTTCTGCTACAGAATCGTAATTGCCTAGACATAGTAAAGCCTTGCTGAGTCTAATTATGGTGGCTGCCAAAAAAGCTATTACTAGAAAATGGAAATTTATGTAGACCAACAAGTAGTGAATATAGAAACGGAGGAAAAAGCAACTGGAATTGCGACCTTTAGAAAAGGGAAGGAGCAAACTACATAGGGAAAATGGGAATTGTGGGAACAATATTTGCAGGGCAGGAATGAGGTTTAAGAGGCAGGATTTGAATGAGCCATATGCTTAACTGACAGTGACTAGATGGTTTATAAGTGATGTATAATGTTTGCAACTACAGTTGTTTCAATGGTGTCTGTGATGTAATCTGTTTGCAACTAAAGTAGTATCATTTTATATGTTTTTCATTTATATAAATGTAAGATTGTCTTTGTCATATGTGAAAATTTAATAAAGATCCTTGGGAAAAAAAGAATGAACTTGAGTACTACAGTTAAGAGGAAGAAAAATTACTTTTAGATGCATAATAAGAAAAGGAAGGTTCTAATACCAGGAAAGTATATATTTGTACTTCTATGACGACATACAAGAAGATAGTAATAAGTAATTCTGTTGAATTCTGTTTTCAATCAGAGTTTAGTAATGCTGAATGTACTGAACCTTCCACAGTCATAGACTGAAAGCTATCTTGATTTTCAAGTTTATATATGAATGCTGTTTCTTCACCTTCAGTTTGTAGTGACTTAAATGCTCACAACTTAGCATAGGCTTGATTAATAGACCAATCTATGTGAACTGTTGAGCTAGGTCTATTAATCAAGCCTATGCTATGTGAACTGTTGAGCTAAATTCTATTAAGTGTCTTCCTCCCTAGTTCTGTCTCTGGAAATTGTACTTAATAGGACACTAGTAAAGTTTACTGCTATGCCTAAGCAAGTCGCCATCAAAATAAAAATATTAAGAAAAAATGCAAAGGACACTAGGGAGAAGCCCTCCTAACTTTAACTGAAAATTAAGCTGTTGTAGTTGAAGATAAAAATGAGAATCCAAAAAAAAACAAATTTTGTTTTCAACCAACTCTGTATTTAAAGGGTTAAGGAGTCAACTAAAAAGAATTGACCCCACCAGTATTATTATTTTTTTGCATTCTAGGAGTAAAGTTACATGACTTGCATGAATTATTGACCGTTATGTGGAAAATATCCTATAATACTATTTGTATGTACTAGTGATTTACAATCAGTCCCACCAAAGTATATGAAAAAAAATCCGTGTTTGACACAGTTGAGGTACTTGACTCTAACATCATAAAGGTAGCGTTGCGAGAAGTCATTCCTAGTCCCAAGTGGAATGATTAGAACATCAGGGCCTTTTTATTTAATAGATGGTAAGACTTTAATGTACAGCTTTTAATTACATATTGGAAAAACTTGATTTTGTGATATCATGTTTTTAAGCAGTAACTTACATTTAAGTTGTTATGGATCCAGTTCGTTTGTAGCAAATTAGCTTCAGTCCCTAGGAATTTTTAGATCGGGTACATTATGCTACTCTAGAAAATACAGACGTAATTACCCTTTGAAGCGGTATTAGTGCAATGCAAGAAGTCTGGAGAGCAAATATATTTGGATCTCTTGTTGTTAATACAAAAATGAGAATTTTGACAATATTGTTGGCACTGAAGCATGGGACTTGACTAATTTCAGTTTTCCTGGCTTTGTAAAAATTGACTGCTTGTGCCCGTTAAGAAATGGTGGCATATTTGTATTACTGAAAATGGTGTATCATTTTAGACTTATTGCACTAAACACAGTTTTTGAAACTAATATTAGTGTATACTCATGTTTGTTTTGAAACCTGTAATATTGGATTTATACTAGTGTGTTTGTTTTGAAAATGCTGACATTGATGTGCATGTATAGAAAACCTTCTATAAATTACTTGACTAATAAGGAATTTATTAAGTCATATTTACTGCATACATTTGTCTTCCTAATTGGTCACATGAATTTTCCACATATTAACTGGTCTGACTATTTTTAACTTCCACGGTGGTGCAGCCTCACAGCAAGAGGTTCTCCCATTCGATTCTTCAGCTGGAGTGTGGGGAGTGCCTTCTGTGTGGAGTCTGCATGTCCTCCCCGCGGTTGGGTGGGCGTTCGAAAGACCTGCGTAAATGGGCGTGCCTTCGTTGAAGGTTTAACATCGAGCTGGCACCTCGGCGTTGGTGAAAATCTACTGCCAATCATTAGTGGACCGGAGTTCCGCTGTGGCGACCCCTAACCGGGAAAAGCCGAAAGACAACAACTGGTCTGACTATTCGTGTAGTCTGAAATTGTAAGTTGACTTCTTAGATTTTCTGCTTCAGTTTAATATGCACCAAATGGTGTACTCTCCTACTCTAACAATTATATGTTAGATCATGATATTAGTAATTCTGCTATACAAGTCTCTGTTTATATTTGGACCACTTCAGGGAAGTTCTGACCATTGTTCTATCCACCTGGATATCGGGTCTCAAACAATCTAGAGTTATTAAAAACTTTAATTTTCATAAATTAAGATTTTGAGAATATTATTGAGAAAATATAGGCCAAATCAACTGACTTGAAGAGTCATGTACAAAAGTGAATGGAGGATATTTATTACTTGAGTCTATACTTTAGAATCTATACAAGCTATTTCCCGTCTATACTTTAGAATCTATACAAGCCATTTCCCGTCTAAAGAAATATAAATATAGTAAGTTAACATACTGGTGAGATGCTAAATTATGCAAGCTGTATAAAAGGAATTGAAGATTGTTTACAAATTCAAGACAAATCCAGATCTTTTTTTTTTTTAAGAGAACTAAATAAAGCAGATCGGAATTTTAGGTCTCCATTACGTTTCCCCCTCACAAGCTCAAAGTTTCAAAACTTTGAACTGCAAATGGTCGAGATCATAAGATCGAGGTTTTGAAACATCAAACATTTTGAAAGGAGATTGGCGAACAGTGCAGAACAGGAAATTTACTGTTTTCCTCACTGGAATGAAATTTGGGAGTTGATACGTTTTTGCAGGAGGGCAAGCCCCCTGCTACATAAATATGTGTGTGTGTGTATGTATATATATATATATATATATATATATATATATATATATATATACACACACTTTTTTTTTTTTTTTTTATTACAATTTCAAAGTTTCATAACTTCAGTCTTATGGTCTCTGCCCGTAGCAGTTAGAAGTTTTGAAAACTTCAAGCTTGTGAAGTAGATACAGTTAGCTAATAAAGAAAAAAAAAATCCAAACAAAAAGGCACCAAGAAAGAATTACCCACGATAAGCCAAGCTGTTGACCAAGAAGGAATAAAAAAAAAAAAAAATCTTTAATATGAATTTAATTTATCCAGGACATCCAGTAATACGAAAAACCTTTTACCAATATATAAATTTAAGTAGTCTTTCTCAACAGTCTCTCCAGCATCCCCCAAGACTCTATTCTCCGCCCCTTACTTTTCAATAATTTCATTAACAACTTTCACAAATCCATAGATAATGCTACACTGATTTCAGTATGTCGATGATTCCACAGTCATCTGTACAGCAAACTTTCCTCCAAACTCCTTCAAAAAACCTAAACCGCCTTCTCCAATACCAAAACTTGGATGCTGAAGAACCATCTCGGTCTCAGTGCTAACAAAAAAAAGTCATGATATTCTCTCCTTAGAGAAGTTTCACCATAGACAAAAGCTCCTTTAAAATAAGAAGCCACGATAACACTCTAATCAAAACTGTACCTCACACCAAACTACCCTGAGTCACCATTGATTAACATTTAAAATTTGATATAAACATCCATAATATCTACCTACCTGCTCCCCCTCTGTTATGTATGGTGCCCCTCTACTTTCTCATCTGCAACTTGGCCTCGAAAACAAACTGGAAGCGTGCTGTAACAGTCTGTAAATTTGCTATAGGGTCCCAACCAAAACCTCCTTAAAATCTGTAAACCCCTTCACCCTCCTGGCCAATTACTTCTATTGCACTCCTTGCCTAAACTATGGAATCCCCCCCCCCCCCCGCTGTACTCACAACCACTTTAATTTCAAATCTCTCCTCCATTCTTACCTTACCTCAAACTGGGACTGTTCCTGCTCCCATCCCACGTAATTTACACTGTCTTCTCTTTCAAACCTCCCTTCAGTCTAATCTACCACCACCTCTGATCACCAACATTGTTGGAACAAACATTACACTTGTATTAACACTTTGACTTGTACTTTTAATTATATTATCTGTATTATTTTTGACTGTGTCTATATTTTAACATTTGTGTTTTTTAAACATGTACTTCCTGAGGTTGTATTTGTATTTTAAATAGTATATTTATGCTTTTGTATACTGTATATTCCATACTTTACTTATGTTATCTTCTATTAATTGCTTTTGGAACTTTTCTCCCCAGGCCTCCACTGCTTGGCCCAGTGGACTTCCCTAGTCATCAAACTGGAAATAAATAAATACATGTATTTTTCTCATCAGTTTTACATTAATAGTAACATTGCATCTGTACCCCTTAAGATAGCAGATGCAGTTAATATATATTTTTTCTAGTAATATGCAATTTCAGCATTTAAATAACCCAACCAGAGTTGATATTAACATTTAAATGTTTGTCAAAAACGTGTAGATTCCACTTTTACATCCTTATGTAACTCTGGTAAAAAGAGTTTCTGTGTGACCAAATGAAATACCAACCATGTAAGAAAGTAAGAGATAATCCAGTACTACAAAACTGTATTGTCCCTTCAGTTTGGAAAAATCCGTGATTTCATCAATTTACAGGAAATGGAACAAATGAGAACAGTCTAACTATGGACCAATTGATTTAACTTCAGTCCTCTAAGTGTTACATATGTTCACTATTAAGATTACTTTTTGGTACTGATAATCATTTAGACAATTATGATGTATATCATAAGTTTATTAGTGGTAGATCTGCTCTTGGTCATAAAATTCCACAAGATTTGTAATTAGAGTATTGAATGAGTCATTATCTGTTGCAGTCATTTTCATCAATTTTAACAAAGGCTTTAGGCAGTGTTTCTCATGACTCCATAATAAAAACATGTAAGCTTTATGAATATAATCCTTATTCGTTCAGTTGGATTACTGTGTGGTTGAATGGTCAAACTAACTGTATTCCTATAAAAGGACAGCACAAATTATTTCCCTATTTCTTCGGTGTACCACAGGGCTTTGTGTTTGGCCCTTTCTTATTCAGTTTAGTTTTATCAACTGTCCCTGTTAACTGCTGGCAAGCAAAATATGCAGATGATTTTAAAATACTGTTTGTCTTGGATTGTGAAGGAACATATTCACATTTAAACATATTTCTAACTCTGTTCTCTACATGGGTCAAGGAAATTAATTTGACCTGAAGTTATGTATTGTGGGAGAGCCTCATTAACACCAACATTAATATTTAATGGCTTCCAAGATGGCTGCACATTGAGTAACAGCTTAATTGTAGCTCTGTGTGAAAACAGAAAATTGGCAGACAAGTCGATGGACATATACTTCTGGGTAAGTTTCAGTAACTGGCTAGTAAGGGCACTGCCTGGATGCCAGGAAAAAAGAAATACAGAGGATCTAAAGGGAACTCAGCTAAAAAAGGCGAGGAAAAATCGGTGACTAGGAAAGTATTGCAGCTGTTCAGCAAATAGCAGTGCAAGCTTCAGACATGACTTTCAGTAACCCAGAGGAAAGTACAACTGCAAACAGACCTGATTTAAAATAAACAAAACATGTTGCAGTATATCAACTCAATTAACCAAAGGCTGGAAAAAAATGAAAAGCTTTAAACAGGTATTCAGATGAGGTGATAAAAGAGGTAGAAATGAAGAAAAGGCTGGCAGAATGAGACTGCACAATAAGAGATGTTACAGAAAATAATTAGAGGACAGATCACCTGGGGAATACCTGAGATTTTATACTGTACCAGAGAAGATGGTGGAACTGTATTTGTATGAAAGCACAAATAAACAGCTGGTCTGGTATTAAACAAAAGGAACTGTTAATTGAAAGGGTACATTTGTATGTATGCTCCAGACCTGGCTATAAGATAGCAAGTATGCTTCAGACCTGGCTATAAGATAGCAACCTAAACTTATAGTAAAGGTAGAATCTTATCAGCAGAAGGAATTGATTCTGGCAAAATTGTGGCAGAAGGATAATGGTACTAAAAGTGGGAGACAGAGTATTTGTGGAGAATTGACTACTCATTGGACACCAGGCAGAAGAGGAATCAATTCCATTATTCAGGGAATGTTGAGAAGCAGGCATGCGATTCAAACTGCTGTACCTAGCTATCTTCAGAATATTTTCACTGGATGGACAAAATCATTTTTTGATTAAGTACACGCTAAGGAGGAAATGCAAAAGATTGTCCAACAAAAAGTGAGCTTTGAAACAAAAGGATATTCTACTTCATATTTCTGGTAATAAAGAACACAGAGTGACTATGCCAGTGAAACCTTTTCTTGTGTTTCAATGGAAAATGCTTAAGAGAAGGAAAACACACAGTTTACTAGAAGAATCAAGAGTATGTTGGAAATGAAGAAGAGAAGATCTGTGAGGTGGAGATGAAAC
Source organism: Protopterus annectens (assembly GCF_019279795.1). Taxonomy (NCBI): domain Eukaryota; kingdom Metazoa; phylum Chordata; order Ceratodontiformes; family Protopteridae; genus Protopterus; species Protopterus annectens. Next base: position 1,893,741,202 of record NC_056735.1, read on the forward strand.
ATGACTCAACAAGTAAATCTGTACTTTTTTGGACTTTGCTAAACTTGTAGGGGACTCTACAGCATATACACTACTTCATGTCATTGATGTTCGGAAAAGTACTTAGGAGAGGGGAAAAGGAGTGAGAACATTAACTTGAAGTAAAATACATTTTTTCTTAATGGTACTATTTTAATAGTGCATGATTTTCTTTGCATGCTATAAATTTTTCTCTGTAATTTTTAAGTGTAATGGGGATACTAATTTGAATAGGTACTCCTGTTTCTCTCTCCTTTCTTTTTTGTCTCACTGCTTTCTCCTTGTTCCAAAAAAAAAATCTGGTTAAAAGAGCATGGCAAAAGAGAAAATAGCATGCTTTTTCTCATTCTTGCATCGGGGAGTGACCGGATTAACACACTTAGCTTAATCTTGTAACAAATCTTAAGAGAAAGCAATTTAAATGAAAAGATTATTGAATATTTTAAGGCTTTCTTCTAATAAAGAAAAAAAGCTTTGAATTTTTTTATCTGGTTCTTGTCTCTTTGAGACCATTTGATAAAGAGAAATGGTTAGGTGATAATGTTCTCTGAAAGCATTCAAGTGTTTTCCCAACAGAGAGCTATAAAGATAGGACAAACGCAGGCTGTAACATGGGTCTTAGCATGGATAACCTTCCTGTTAGTTTTTTAGGATAACTGACGTTTGTGAGTGTGGCTGTCAGTTTGAAACCTTTGTTCCTATTAGGAGGATAGAACTTTAATATTTGAAGATTTACAAAGTTTTGTGTGCTATTGTTAAGTTAATAAGGGTTAGAGGATATTGGGGGTGTTTTTCATTTGAGGGCTTTCAATAAAACAAAGTTTTGTAAGGTGAGACATAGGCTTAGATATGTCAAGAAACAGCTACATAAAAGATCAGCGTGTCACACAGTGTATGCATGTAATACAAAAGCTGGAACTAGACATACAAAAAAAAAAAAAAGCTCTTGTGCGTAAAAGGTGGCAATACCTTTATGGCAATGATGCTTTCTGTAATGTCTTTGTATTATCTGTGAGGTCATTAATATTTTAGAGATAGTAGAGTGTAAATGGCTATGCTACAGGAGGCACACTTGGAAAAAAAAATTAACGTGGATTTCCTAAAAGGTTTTCAGGAGCCGTTATTCAGTGGAATACCTGGGGCAGAGGAAAAGAGGATTTGCAAAAATTTGCTGGTGGAGCTCAAATGGTGATAGAGGATAAAAAAAGATGGTAGATTGGTAGTACTAAGGGGCTACTGGCAAGAGAGGAGGATTACACTGGCATGTGTTTATATTCCACCTAAAACTATTTTAATGGAGCTTAAGAATATTTCTTCCAGAATTATCAGCTTTCAGCAAGGAATATTACTTATAGGTGGGGACTGGAATTTGATTTGCAACAGTGAAGAAGTGTATGGGGGGCTCAGAAGGGATAATTATGACAAAGGAAGGTAGATTTTTGAAGAAATTGATGAAGATATTTGGCATGGAAGATGTGAATTAAGTACTAGGAATTTGGAGTGAATTACATATTTGCCAATATACAAAAATTGGGCTAGTTACATTTTGTGGGAACGTGCATTTAAAGGTCTTGAAATGCACCCAATACCTATTTCAGTTCATGCACCAATAGTAACTAAAATGAAATGAAATAAAAACAAGACCCTGGTGCTTTCCCACCTTTCTGTTGAAAAGAGAGTAATTTATGGAATGGATAGTGGAAGTTTTATTAGAAATCTTTTCTGAAAATATAGCTAGGGAGTGGGATAAAATTCAAGTGGCGTTTAAAATGTGTGAAAGAAAGGAGATATGATTAAGAGGAAATAATTATTTAGAGGGACTGACAAATGTTAAAGTTATTGCAAAATGGGGTAATCCCACAGAACAAGAAGAGGAGCAACTGCAAAATGCTAAACAGAATACAAGAGATTCTCTTGTATGCATGACTATAGAATGATTGGTGTTAAGCAACTGCTTTTTGATAACTCTAGAGCACAGAAACTTTTAGCACGACGGCTCTTGCAACAGAAAGTAGAAAGGGCGGTCACTAAGTTTAGGGAGCCTGTAACAAAGAAAATGGCAAGATCCTGTAGAAATGTTTTGGAAATTCTGAGTGTCTGTATAAAGCAGAGAAATATGGAATTCGAGAAAAGGTACAAATGGAAATGTTTATGGAAGAATTAAAGATGCCAGGGTTAGAGGTAGATGAGACTCTACAGTTAGGATAGGAAGAGATGAGATAAAATTGTGATGTATAACCAATATACAGGGAAAGTCCCTAGGAATAGATGATATTATTTTGGAAGCTGGGAGGCAAAACGCATAAAGATGTGGATGGTTTTGTTTAACAGTATTTTAAGAGGAGGAGAAATAACATTGTGGAAGAAGAGGTGGTAGCTGTAGTACCTGAAGACGGTAAAGATCTACCAGGTCTAGCTTTATACAAGCCCATTTCAATAGTAACCATGATTATAAAGTGTTTGTCTATAATGGCTAAAAGAATGGCAAAAGGTATGCCAAAACTGATAGATATAATCAGTGTGTTTTTCTGGAGGGGAGGCAAACATTTGACAGCATTAACGGAACATTAATGATCCATAGAGAAGCAAGAGTATAAGAAAATATCACTTGGTGGGTCTTGATGCAGAGAAAGCATTTGATAGAGTAAACTGGAACTTTATGAACAAGTCAATGGAATAATTTGCATTCCCTGATAAAATTATAAGGTGGATTAGGAGGATATATGAAGGATAAGAGGCGAAAATTTAAAGTGGGTGGGTTCCTCTCATAATTTCTGCTTGAGAAGGGAAACCAGTTGGTGTCCTCTTTCCCCTTTTATTTTGCATTCTGTTTAGATCCGTTGGCAAAATAAGGCACTCAGAAATTCCAAGGATATAATTGATATGTTAGTCAAGAAAAGCTTGCTCTGTTTACAGATGATATTTTATACCCGATGATAAAACCAGAAAAGGACATTACAGAGTTGTGGGAACGCTTTGAGACAGTTTCATATCTTTTTTGAGATATAAAATTAATGAAGCTAAAACAAAGGCAATCACAGTAAATGATGTACCCACACAAACTGGTTCAGCAATGTCTATACTTATGGGGGCATATGGATTTGGATAGCAAGATACAAGCAGTTAAAATGTTTTTAGTCTCTTTAGTCTTATAACACAGGTCAAGCATATTTTTATCAACCAGAGGAGAAGTTATGGATAGTAATTAAAGAGCTGAAGGATTTTTATTTGGGTGAGGAAGACTAGAGTCAAGTGGGATAAGCTGATTCTTCCAATAGAACAAGGTGGAATGTGATTGCCCAATTTAAAGGGATATTTTTGAGCTACACTGTTAAAGCTTCTATACAAAGCAGAAGCAGAAACCTATAATTAAAGTGGAAAGGGATGATTAAGATGAAATTGGATGAAAGGGGGGGGGACTCAAACATGGAGGGACTGGGATTTGGATGCAGATCTTTAAGGAGAATATGAATGTAATCTGTATGATTATTATTAAAGAAGCAGAAGGTATTCTAAGAACTAATCCAGCATTGGAATGTAGAGAGGATATTTTGCCGATGGGGATGACTACAACTTGGGATGCAGACAATGGGACAGAGGGGGCTGAAATCTGTTGAAGAAAACTGGCAAAGGAGCCAAGGTACTGGGAAAAGTAATAGAATGGGAATATGCCAAAAATGTATTTGGTCTGCTGTTTAGAGATAGACTATCGAGGATTGATAGCAGAGTGTAAGCAAAGAGAAAAAAATAAAGGGGTCCCAAATGAAAGACCAACAGTAGTAGTGGTTTTAGTAGAATACAATACAGAAGCTGCTATTAAAAAGAATAATTGGTAGGTCATGCAAAATATTGCATGATAACTATAAGGATCAGTCAGAGGATGTTCGAAAGGATTGGGAAGACAGATTGGACAGGCAATTTACAAAGAAACAATGGGGATACATGTCTGTCTCCCAGATGTGCAACAGAATCTAGAAGATTTAGGATTTTTGCTTGGAAATGTTTACATAAATATTTTTATACCCCAAGTAGACTCCAGGGAATGTTTCTCTGTTAGAAAGGTTGGAGGTCTGATGGGGATGAAAGAGGTAATTGGGAACATTTTCTGGGGGTGTAATGAGCTGGATTAAATATTCCCTGCAGACTACTGTTGGAGATACTGGGTGAGCAAATTGGTGTAACTAGGGAAATTATTTTTCTTAGCTATGATACAGAATCGGAATTGCATAGACATAGTAAGGCCTTGCTGAGTGCAAGTATAATCGCTGCCAAAAAAAGCAATTACTAGAAAATGGAAATCCAAAATCCTAAACCAACTGTAGTAGAAGTAGTGAATATAGTAAGAAATCAAACAACTTGAATTAGGATCTTTAAAAAAGGGTAGGAGAAAATTCACATGGGAAAATGTGAATTGCGGAAACAATACATACAGGGGTGGAATGAGATTTAAGAGAGCTGGATTTGAATGAGTTGTATGATGTTTGACGATTGGGTAGATTGTAAGTGATGTATAATATTTGCAACTAAAATTCTGTCAGCCTGGTCTGTGATATAAAATACTTGCAGCTAGGACTATGTCATTTTGGATTGTTTTCAATTGTATAAATATATGATTGCCAATGTCACAAGTGATAATTTAATAAAGTTTGTTCTCGTTAGAAAAAAAACATTAATATTAAATGGTGATGTATTACACAGAAGTGTGTACAAAGATTTAGGTATTTTTATTTCTTCAAAAACAAAAAGCCAGCACATTATTAATAATCACAGACTGGTTTCAGCATAAATTTCAAGCCTTCCTCGGTGTAACCAAAAAGGAGCTTCCACACTCCTTTATATACCCACCCATCCATGAAAAAGGAATGCCCATAGGCTGCTCACAATACTTCATTTAGCCCAGTTGAAATTAAAGCACCTGTCTTTATAATCCATCGTTTTTCTTTATTGTTTAATATGTTGTGCCAGCCAATTTTTTGTTTCTATCTCCCTTGATAATATCAATGACAGTGAATATAAAAGATGCTGAAGGGTGATTAACCACATGTTTATATAATGCATTCATGTACTTCTTTAGTTTGATGTCACTTAAATGCTGACTGATCCTAAACTTCACAGGCCTGGATGTTTGGCCCACATAAAAGGCAGAGCATGAACAAGTAGCTAAGTATATAACCCAGTCAGATGAACAACCAACCAGGTTCCCAACTTGTAATGATTAAAGTGGGATGACAATGTCATTCAAGGAACGTGGGTATAAACCAGGAGTGATTACCATGGCTTGTAGAGAGGTCAGTGGTATGGCCAGACAGGAATTGTTAGAATATAAACGTAAGGTTAATGAGTCGGCCCCCATTAGATTAATTACTACATATGGGCGTGTAACAGGCATTTTCTGTGATGTGGTACAACAAAACGAACATCCTACAGGCAGATGAAAGAATTGGGGTTTTGATTGAGGATACATGTCTATTTGGATTTAGGTGGGGTAGGACATTGTCATCCCACTTTAATCATTACAAGTTGGGAACCCGGGTGGTTGCCCTGAATATACTACTCTCATGGGTGATGCACTTCAGGGTTACAGTTGTGGCCATTGTGTACATTGTAACAGACTAAATCGGACCAAAATGTTTAGTAGCCGTAACACCAGTCAGATTTATGACATCAAATTATTTGCTAATTGTTCATCTGACTGGGTTATATATTTAGCTACTTGTTCATGCTCTGACTGTTATGTGGGCCAAACGTCCAGGTATGTGAAGTTTAGGATCAGTCATCATTTAAGTGACATCAAACTAAAGAAGTACACAAATGCAGTACACAAATGCATTATATAAACATGTGGTTAATCACCCTTCAGCATCTTTTAGATTCACGGTCATTGATATTATCAAGGGGGATAGAACAAATACAATTGGCTGGCACAGCATATTAAACAATAAAGAAAAAAGATGGATTATAAAGCTAGGTGCTTTAATTTCACATGGGCTAAATGAAGTATTGTAAGCAGCCAGTGGGTATTCCATTTTCATGGATGGGTGGGTATATAAGGAGTGTAGAAGCTCTTTTTTGGTTACACTAAGGAAGGCTTGAAATTTATGCCAAAACCGGTCTGTCTGTTATAACTTTATAATAAAAGTTGCTCTTTATACACCTTTGTGCTGGCTTTTTGTTTTTGGATGACTTGTCTCTTTAAGCAGTGCACTGCTGTACCTGCAGGGGATTTTTTCTGCATTTATTTATTTTTTCTTCAGATTTTTAATTTCTGTCATATCTCTACTACTAAGAAGCCAACTCTTAAGTACATTTTTATGTACTAACGTATATTCATCTCATTCTCGAATATTATAATTTATTCTGTTTTTTTACCAAATGTGTTGATCTATGAAGAAGATGTTTTAATAGGTCAGGAATATTATATTGGTCCCTTTTTGAGATGGTAGGACATCTGTTGAGCCTCAGCTGCCTAAATTCTCATCAAGTATATATACTATATCTTTTGGTAGTAGATGTGCCAAATCTCCATTGTGGCAAGGGAAAGAAGTAGTTGGCATGGATGAGGAGTGAACTTGTTTAGTTGGTATGTGGTGTGTAGCGCTCATTGCCACAGGAGTACATCTTTCAAAGAACATAGTAACTTGCAGGATTTGGAATGCTGGTGAATAATAAGGTTAAACCCAGCCATAAGGTTTTAAAGGAGGGTTCTCTTTATGATCAAATATTATGATAACAATTCATCTGTTCTTTCTCAAATTTATCCCTAAATTATAGATGGTCTTCAGATGAGCTTTTAAGTCTTGCTTTGCTTGGAAAGGAAATGACTCTGCTAGCTTTTCCTTTAGCTCGTGGTTGCAGTTTTTGTGCATCCTGTTACTTGTTCTTTTGTCTCTTGCACGTTGTTTCCACCCTTCCTGCTTTCTTTCCTTGGCTTATCCAGTTTCCCTCTTACCATGATTCAACTGAATCCCCTTAAAGGTTTTCAGGGTGACTTCTCTTTTGTTTTCTGTAGATCACATTTATTAAAGAGTTGCATTACTGTCTCATTTTTAGGTGTACATCACACCAATGCTAAGCGCGTTTATGCATTTCCATCATATTGTATCTGTAATATGTGGGCAGCTTCTTCTTAATAAAAAGCTCTTTAATCTTTTTATTAAGGATATGCCCACATACTTGTATTGTATTCCTCAGTGTTGCCCATCTTGGGATAACATGGAGGGTGTAACCATGAATTTTAATGGACAGGGCCCAGTACATGAGCTGTAGTGCATCCGTTGAAGTCCGTGAATGCAACCCTACTCTATTCCTACATTGATGTCACTGAAAGTAAAACTCTCTGAACTTTCACTATCATTAGTGTATGGAAGAAAAACATTTTCCATATCTTTTCACTTGAAGGATTGGCCACATGCAATTGCAATGACTGTGTATGGGGATGTGCAGCATGACATTGGAGGCACCACTTAATGTGACACACAAGGTAAATCAAAAAGTTTAATATCACATTTTGTTTGTTTTGAACACAGCAAAATGTTTAGATGTATATCATTCTCGCTGCTGCAGTAGTCTTCAGGCTATATGAATTGCATCACGCTCAGGGTGAGACGACCTACCATCATCTAAAAGCTCCAGTAGCCTCCCAGACCTTCACTGTTACTGCCGATTGGTCTGCCCTGTGGAGGGAAATCATTGGTCAAAGTGAAAATTTCTTTAGTACTTTCTTGTTGACTCAAGAAGATCATATGCTTCACAGGAGCAGTAATTTCCTTCTGGCTTTGTTTCTGATTAAATCCCCAATGGGGAACCATTCCACACACATCTTTAGCTATTTAAGAAGCCAAGTATTCTTTATAAATATCAAAGTTTTCCTGTCATGGAGTGCTATTTTTAGCACTAAACTAATTTTGGAGCGATTTCTGTGTAAATATGCACTGCTTGTGTAGAAATAATTTCTTGAGCAAGTTTTGGAAGGTGTTTTGAACTGGCAAGAGTCATTGCTGTGCTTGGGTGCACTTCGTGACAATGTAGCTGCTGCTTTTTCAGTCAATCTACTCTTATTTTTGAAACATTTCTGACAGGATTTTAGTGTGCTACTTGTGCATTACTTTGAAAGATGATTGTGTACTTAAGTGTATGTGTGTGAGTGTGCTGCTTGTGAACACTTCTGACTCGTTCTAGCAACAGTTACTGACATTGAGACCTCCTCCTCTGTTGCACTATGGTTACTTGCCCTGCTCCAGCTGTTTCTTCTCCCACTGTATCTAGAAATTAAAAAACAAACAAACAAAAAAAAAACGTACCAAGAGTAATAATCAACATTGCAGGCTCAGTCAATGCGTAAACCCATAGTGGGTGAACCTATGTTAGTCATTTGACATTCCTCAGACCAATCGGTTACCTCAAAAGCTTCTTCTGTAGTTTAGCCATCATGAGCTGGGCTTCAGCCCCATAGTCTTCGGCTCTTCTAGTGTTTGATCCATGAGAGAACAAACTTCTCAAAGTCTGAGAGATGCTTCTTGGAGTAGCCAGGGAAAGAGACCTCTAGACAGGGTAGAAGTGCCTTCTCTGAGTTTGTTCTCGGCCATGGTTTTATCTGCAAAGAAAAAAACATTCAACACTGTTCATCTGAATACATGGTGTCTGTTAGAAAAGATGATTTTCTTACATCAGCCAGGAAATTATTACAGACTGTTAATCCTAGTGCTCAAAAGTCCTTAACCTGAGGGTAATGTCAGTAAAATTCCTGATGAAAATTTATCTGAGGCTTTTGACAGAGACGGAGCTGTTTCTGCAAATTCCTAAGCCCAATTCTCTGATTCAGAGGAAACTTTGTCTTCACCACCCCCAGGAAGATTTTTTCCCCCTTTTCTCTGACAATAGCCAGGATGAATAAGGTGTTTTTGTGGGAACAAGTTGGAGAGATTATGAAATGTAACGGGTAGATATAACTCATTCTGATCCCATACCTCTTATTTTGCTATTCTTGGAGGATTTATTTAATGCTGCATATAATAACTCTTATTCTCAAATTTAGGTTCCAAAATGACTGCATATTAAGCTCCTCAGGCTAACAAATATTTGTTTTTCACCTTTCATTGGATCCAGCTGCTATTTCTACATCTTTGGCAGCTCTGAATGGATTGGTAGAAACTAGTGATCTTTCCCATCTATCTCTCTTATTCCTCATTCATGGTGCATCTTGCAGCCATTTTATCATGTCTGCCCATAGATCCTCTTCTATCTTCTCTGTTTTAACTAAAACAGTTTCTGAAGTGAGTTTTGCATGTGCGACCTCATAAACAGATCACTCCTTTTTGGGATCTTGACATTTGTACTAGAAAAGTTAACCTTGTCCAGGTTAGTCCCGCTCATCAAGCAAATTTAAGTTTTTTTGCATAGAAAACTAATATCTTCAAAAAGAATATCTGAGATGCAAGCTGTCATAGTGGTTGAGAAATATCTGTCTTTTCTTAGGGATAGGGTCTTCTTAAGAACAAATCCCTCATTTATGCCCAAAGTGGTATCCGAGTTTACTTTTGATCAGTGATACGAGAGCCAGGATTCAGTCTTCTGTGAAAAAAAACTCCAAAGAGTACTTTCTTTCAAAAACTTTATTGCTACAATACCGGTTTCAGCTGTACAGCCTTCATTAGTGCATAATCGCTATCGTACCCATCGGCAATTACCCAATGCTTTAATCTGGCCAATTATAAATATTTATTCAAACCTGGAGAGAGTAAACCACCCAACATAATAAGCCAAACCTTTTCTTTAGCATCTATAGTAGTATGCCAACCTCCTTTATTATTCCTGTTCAGTATAATGTTATCAGTTATAGTAAACTGAAACTTGGCCATTTTTTGCCTCAACATATGTTTGTACAAAGCATTTGATGATTTTGTACATCTAGTATCACGAAGATGCTCCGAGATCCTAAGCTTTAATGGGCAAGATGTGTGCCCAATATAAAATGCTGAACAGCCGCATGTAGCCAAATACACAACCCAATCTGTGTTGCAGTTCCCAAAAACATTCACTTGTAAGACCTTAGAAGTATTGGAGGAAGAAAATTGTTCAGTTTTACACACACATTTATAAAATCTGCAGTGACCATAAGGTTGCCATCCTCTAATCAATTGTCCCCCTAAAGTAAGTTGATATGAGGCATGATTTACCTTATTATCCTTTTTGTAATGATTAAACCAACCCCCAAAGTCTTACCCTGTCCAAATGTAAACGGACATTTCCCTAGCAATGTATTTTGTAACCTATCATCCAGTAACAAAATAAAATATACCAATATTTCTGAACAAGATCAGTAAAGAAACCTGTATTGCTCCCAAAGTTTGTAATATGTCTGGCTAACCTTTTGGATCCATTTTTGGGCTTGTATTGTAATAACTGTGCTCAAATCTCAGAATGTTTATAAGCTCTGTGAAAAAAAACGATTAATCCTCTCCTGAGCCTCATTATTAAACACCGATTTAGATGAACAAATCCTCTTTAGCCTAAGTAATTGAGACTTACTTGCACTTTCCTCACATTATTGGAAATATACCTGTCAACCTGCAATAGGGTGTTCACCTGAGGAAACTTCCTAAAAATGACTATTTGTGGTGTCCTATCTTCAACATTAACCAACACATCCAAAAATGTGATTTGCTTGGGATCATGGTGTATTGTAAATTGGATTCCCCACTTTTATCATTCAAATATTCTACAAATTCTGTTAAATATGTAACATTTGACCTCCAGACCAACCAACAGTCATCTAAATATCTCCGCCAAATGTCCATGGCTTCCAAATGGATATTATAAAATTAATCATATGCTTTTTAACAAAGCCCATAAAGAGATCCACATAAATGGGTGCAAATGACACACCCATAGCTGTACCACCAAGTTGTAAATAACATTCCTCTTTAAAATAAAACACACTTTTAGTTAAAACTTGTTCAGTAAGACACGTTAGAAAGGTGTTAAAACCCGGGGCTGTACAGTGAGGCATGATCCAACCAGTGTTCAATGGCCATCATATCACCCCAATGAGGAATGTTAGTATAAAAGGCTTTTACATCTAAGGTACATAACAACCAATCATGGTCCAACTGCATCTGATCAGTAATGGTCAGGAACTCGGTGGTGTTTCAGATTCTAGTTCATATCAGCACTAACAATGGTTTCAGGTAATGTGATAGAAACTGACAATTGTTTCATAAGTGACCGATTACCAGAAACAATAGGCCTGCCAGGTGGACATTCCGAATTTTTGTGAGTTTTTCTTAACATATAGAAATATTGTTTCAATGGATCTTCTACAGTTAACTGAAATAATTTTTTGGACAGTATGCCTTCTTCAAATGTTAATTTGAGAAAGCCGTCATACTCTGCCTTAAACCTAGAGGTTGGATCCAAGTACATCCTTTGATTTAAAAACAATGATCTGTTAACTGATTGTGGGCTTCAGAAAAATACATGGCCCAATCCCACAAAACCACCATACCTCCTTTGTCAGCTTTAATAATAACTACTTGCTTGTTTGCTGCCAAATTCCTCATAGGCCCCCATTCCAACCTAGTAAGATTGATTCCTAATGGTAGAGTGAGTATAATAATTAAAATATAATTCTTTTAATATTTGTTGTTTGAAAACTAGCAACGTACTTATTGGGGGGGGCATAAATGTGGATGATTTAAACCTAGAGCCAGAAGTGTTTTTATCACCCAACTCCAGTTTATCATACAACAGTTTTAAAATCAGTCTACAACATGAAACAATATCTGTAGCAAAAACATCTGGTACTAAATAACGTGGAATAAAGCCTAAACCTTTATTTTAATAACCCGTTTTCAACAGAAGATGAAGGCAAAGATGAAATATTATTTACACTTCAAATTCTTAATTATTTAGACATCCATCAGCTGTAATGTCTCTCCTTATTTTCTCCAAGTCTTTTGGGTTTGTAATACCATGATGGGAATGGACCCCATTCCCAAGTCAAAGTATGATTAAAGTTCATGAAATTAGTATCGTTTCACTCTGTCAGCCTCTAGTGCTCTTTGCAGCACCCGCAATGTGCCCAGTAATGACTCCTCTTGCAATTCGCATTGGGTTACATGGATTGATAACCTATCGAAATACGATTGTAAATTATTTTTTATAAGACCCTGTTGCTCCTACTATTATTGGAATTGTCTGGGTATTTTTCTTCCAAATGGCTTTAGTTTCTGCCTGCAGATCCTGGTATTTTATGACATTACGTCTCTGTACTCAATACACTGTAGTCACTGGGTGTGGCAATTTCAAGTCAGTGCTGCTTTTCTCTTCTTTTCTTGGACCACTGTATCCGGTTTTCTAGCATCTGTCTTTTGAACTGTTGGTAATGGGTGATCCCGTGTGATATAAACCTCATCATTTTCTGTGATGCTTTGTGGCTCATGTTTCCAGTGTTTTTCAGCCACTTCTATACCATAATGTTTGCACAATCCCCAGTGCAACAGTCTCGCCACATTATTATGCCTTTCAGTAATCAGCCCTTCTGCCATTAGTGTGTCGCAACCAGCAACAAGGTGTGTGACTGTTTCCAATTTGGTTCCACAAAATCTACATTTGTCCATTTCTCCCATATGTTTAATGAACTTTGTAAACCATCATGTACGTAGCCCACTATCGTGAGCTGCCAGTATTAACTTTTCATTTCCTGGTTTGAATTCACCTCTCCTCAACCATTCCTACTTTTGCTCTTGATCAACATGAGGCTCTTCCAGAAGTTTTCTGTACTTGCAACTATATTTATGTTTTTTCCACATTTCTTGCCTTCTCATCTGGTCCTTCACCTTATATTCTTTCTTGTTTTTTGGTACATTCAGTTGTTGCCTGATTTTTATCCACTTCTGGTCTGATTTCCATTCCTGCTTGACGTCCATATGCTTCTGCTAGATTAAGCAGAGATGTCATCTTAGATTTATTCTCCTCATGTTTCAAAACTTTCACTACATTTGGATCTTGTGAGGTCAGTAGATATGTGTGATGTCCCACGACTGCAGATCTATGCATGTAATAAATTTCAAGGAGGCCCTTCCCTCCTTCAGAATGGGGAATATATAATCTTTGGTATACACTGATTTTTATAAATCATGTTGTGAGCATGAAGCATCCTTCTTGTTTTAATATCCAATCTATCCAAAACTTTTTGGGGCCTGTCAGTCACTCCAAAACTGTAAGTTAGGACAGGAAGAGCAAACTGATTGAGTTGGATCTTGTTCCTAGATGTCAATGCTGCTGTTCTCAGAATTAATTTAAGTCTTTAAAGTACTCCTGAGTTTTATTCAAATTTGTTCAGTTCCCAAGTATTTATACACTCCCCAGTGGCGGATTTAGGCAGGGGCGCGCGCCGGCCCCATTTTCAAATTTTTTTTTTTCGGAAATCGCACCGGCCCAACTTTTTTTGGAAGTCACAATCAATCGTTCCGAAGAATCCTGTTACCAACACGCCAAATACATCGATCAAAGATGATTGGAGGTTGCAATCAGATGATTTTTTTTTTTTTTTAAACAACATAACGGTCCTCCTCCAACTGCATCTCTCCTTGTAATTTTGGCACATTGGCGAGAGCTGTCCGTAATTGTTGTGTTGTCAGAAGACAAACAATCTTGTTCAATTTTAAAATAAAAATAGCTGGACAAATTGTCGTTTGAAGCGACTTTTATAACTACTGCTACTGGAGTGATCTACTTTGAGGTATGTGCTAATTCTTTTGATACCACCAGTTTTCAAGGCACCAAAGAACCGGGGTATGAATAACACTCTGTATGTGGTAGAAGAACATTTTCAGACGCATTCGCACAAATCGAGACCATTTAATTTCCAAAGTTATTTTAATATCCAGCACGTAAAGTAGGCATGCCCCAAATATCACAAGCGTGCTAGGCTGTCCCACATCCCTTGAACTCAAACCCTAAGGCCGGTGGTTACATTCTTACCATGTTGTTTCTGCTGTTAGGGAATAAGATGGCTCACATCAACACTACCCCTCATTCCGCAACAGTTTCTAGAACCAAGTCTGCAGTCGGCTCCTGAGTCTTTCCTGGGAGGGGGTGGGGGGAGGCAAACCGAGACTGAAGGAGTGGGGGACCAAGAGAAAGTGAACTGTCACCAGGGACTGAGTGACTCTACTGGCATTAAGCAACTAAGGGAGACTTGAAAGGAGATGTTGACAACTGACATTTGTCATTAAGAGACAGGTGTGTCGGTGAATACCACATGTATTCTGATGTCAAGTAAATGCTAGCTCATACAGCTGCATTTCTTAACCCATTCATCTAAAATCATTCAGTTACTTATTCCAGTTCTCAAGGCGGTTGTAAAAGTTGTGCATTTGACACGTACACTTACCCTCACACGGATACAGACGAGTGTATGCACACACCCCATGTGTCACCAATTCCCACCATTAAATCAGTTTATTTCACTTTGTTTCAAATTGCTGCAGTTCCTTTCTGTTTAATTTTCTTTGGTTCACTTTTCCCAATATCAGACAATTCTCAAATCCTCATTCTGGGAAAAAAATGCTTAATTCGGGTTAGGTGGTGAAGCACACATCAGCATGTTAACTGTGATAGACGCCAGCACAGAACTATATTCAAAATTTGCATTTAAAAAAAATCCGTCTAGTTAGTGTGTGCTTTGTTATTTCTGTCTTGAAGTGCCATTAAATTCTGTTAGTATTAGCATGCCTGATATCCAGCTGAATTCTTTATAATATTGTCTATTCTGCTAGTGTTGGACTAGTGAGTAGTCCTTATTGCTTCTTGGTGCCATGATTTGTTTGATGTCTGATATCATCTTACAACTTCAATTGATCTGAGCACATTAACAAAGTGAATGACTGAGGAAATGCCTTTAGATGACCCATCAATCCAATTGTCCGACTTATGCATTTATTTTGCATGGTCTTGTTTTGCTTTGCTTCGTTCTCTGAAGATGGCTACAGCAGTTCTCTGCAGGTCCCGAGAGCATAGCTCTCAACCTTCCATCTCCAAAATGAGGAACACTAATCCTTATAATATGGAACAAATGGGTAAAATGTGGAACACATACAGATGACTTACTAACAACTTCAGCTAGGAAGGTCTTAGGATTGTTAAAATATGCTGGTTTTACCTATAAAGAAGATCTTTTAATGAATTAATATGATTAATTTCTATTTACTATGGATTTCACTTAAAACATTCCTAACACTGTGAATGTATTGCAGACCCTTTCAATGTGGAACTTCGAGGAACTTGAACTTTTTGACACCCCAAATGAGGTACGTTCCTCATAATGAGGTACACTTGAGAGGTATGCCCGAGAGTCTCCAGTTTATAAGCAACTTGGTTAGTATAAAAATGGTTAACGGGTTCAATTCCTAATCAGGGAGTTTCAGCTCTACTGTATGTTTTTTAATTATTTTGGGTATGTCCATCTGTGGAATAAATGCACTTGCACAAGGAAGCCGATGTATGAGGGGGGGGGGTTACTGTCCTTAAAAAGGAATATGTCGGCCTCTGTATGTTTAAAGGTTAACATGGAAAGATTACTCAAAACAGCTGGATTTATATTTTTAGGGTATTGGTTTCATATAGGACTTGTCAGTTAAGCAGTTAAAACTAAATAAATGTAAGCTGCCTTCATTCAACATAAACAGTAAAATAAAATAAAAGTACTTTGCTTGCAGTTGTCCTTAAGTTAAATTGCTTGTTTCGGAGCCATAGAAATGATAATGGATGACCCTTACCAGTAGTCGAAACATTAACACTGTGCTGCTCCTATTTGTGGAAATATATTTAACTGTAATACAGACACAATCTAAACCGTTTCAACTTTCCAATAGTCTGAATCAAGGGGTTGGAAATGCATGCACTAAAAGACAAATGGAATATTTAATGTTCTAAATGTGAAATGCCTAATGCACATGAAATTTAGAAATTAACTGTAAAGGTAATACCTGGGTATTGTTTTCGGATTATGGCATGCGCACACACACACACTTCCTCTGAAAACCACAGGACTGACAAGGCTGTTTAAGTGTTTATTGGGAAAAGTTACTTAAAATGTAAGGGATGGTCGTCTCAGGGCATGAATGGTGCTAATTTCTGTACATTTATTTGATTGTTCATTTATTTATATATGTTAATAAGAATAGGGCTTTGATACATGTACATTACTTTCAGGCTCATTCTCTGAGTGTAGATATGGGAAAAGGAGAAACGGTAGTAAGTATACAAAATTTTACAGAAGAGACATGACACTTGCATGTTTATAAGATGTACATAGTAATTTCGCTAAGGGTATCTAAAGATGTACTATATGAAGCATGTTGTGTGGGCATGTATGGAACACAGTAGCCGGCATGTGAGAATAATATAGGTAACACATCACCCCGGTAATGGGTTTGAAGTAATGGTTTAAGTCTTTGCCTCGTAGACATAAGGTACAGAGTTTGATTCTAACCTTGGCTTATTGAATAGATTTAAAATTACCCTTCTGGGCAGTTAGCCTAAGATTCACAAACATATACAGTATGTACATAGTAGACACAGTGAACCTCTCACAAAAGGCCTGTCAAAAGGTGTCAGTTATACTTCTTTGTATTTTTATTTTTCACCTATTGGTAAGTCAGAAGCTGCATATCAAAATTGGGTAAGAATGTGAGGTAAGAATAGAGATGGAAGAGTAAAGTCTGGTTATAAAGTGGAAGGAGGAATGGGTTGTAGAGTATATATAGGAAGAATATTAAGGTGGGTGGTCCATATATGGAGAAGGGGTTGGAACTGTAGGGGGGTTCTGAAGTGATTGTCAAGAATCTATAGATGATGTACTGCAGTGTAAAGAACATATAGAAAGCTGCAGCTCTTTTTTATTTTTTTATACTTTTGTTGGTTGAGAAAGATTAACGGAGTGGAAAATCCTTTTTTAGTGGATGCCTGGGGAGAAAAGCTCCACGAGATACAGAGAGAAAGTAACACACATGCATATAAAAGTGCTGTCATTGTTTTTAAGTAAAAATGTAGTAAACCTGTTAATTGAACTAACATTTTATAAAAAACTGCAGCTGTGGCTTTCGGTGAAATGTATTATGAATGCAACACATAAAAATTTGTAGAAAAAACGATGATAAGACTGCACATCTTCCAAACAGCAAATGGTAAGTATCATACAGCAATTGAACAAGTGAAATTCTAGTTTGCAGTCAAGGCGTCCAACAGGGCTCAGTCCTAGGCCCTTACTTGTTTAGGTTGTAGCTTTCAGATCTTAACTTTTTCATCTGAGGTGTTCTACAGTGTGTATACAGATGACTTGAAAATAAGCAAACAGGTTTACATCTGTTATAGGTAGAGCACATCCTCAAAAGCAGTTGACTAAATGTACTATTTGGGTGCAGGAGAATAATATGTTGATAGATGCATTAAAATCTAAATAAATGATATTTGAAAGACAAATTGAAGGTTAATATTTAATACAGCACACAGTGATTAATGCTGTAGATTCATTCAAGGACCTCGGTGTATGTGTAGATGCAGTTTTAAGTATTTTAATCATACAAACCAAATGGTTATGGTTATAAAACTGTAGGCTGCGTATAAAGATTTATGTCTAGGAAATGAAAGACTGATAAAATCCATTTGCAGGTTACATTAAACCCATACTACAATATGGAATAACAACATGAAAACCTTCTAAGAGAACAAGCATGAGTAAATTGGAGTACAGTTAAAATATACCATTCATGTATGTTAAAATGTAAGTGAAAATTTAAGTTATGATGAAAGACTAAAATATCTGAACTTGTACCCCTTATTCAAGTATATAGGGCATTTAGAAATGGCTATCTCTGAGAATGTTTGGGGCTAGCAAAGAGTAGTAGACAGTCATCAGAGAGTCTACATAGATTATATAGGAATGAGAGATTATGCATGAAACAGACAACTAAATTATATTAAAGCAAGCACTAGTTTAAATATTTTTAAAAAATAGCTTGGATATTTATTATGGGAATGATTGGTGTATTGGCAGGCTAGAAGGGCATTATTGCACATGCCCAAAGTGTGTGTGTGTGTGTGTGTGTGTGTGTGTGTGTGTGTGTGTGTGTGTACATACCTAAGTATGTATGCAAAGGAAATGTAACAATTTTGCTCTGCTGGTTTAATAAACTGAAAAAAAGCATACATTTCTTTTTTCTGTGGGGAAAAATAAATTGCTCTCTGTCTCTCTCTGTCTCTCCCTCTCTCTCACACACACACACACACTTTTTTTCTTTTGGCTGCTCCCGTTAGAGGCTGCCACAGCAGATCATCTGTTTCCATTGGCATTTTTGAAGTGCTGGAGAGCAGCATTGCCTCCCCCTCCCACACCCACTCCAAAATTTGTTGAGAGGAGGTACAAGTAGGACTTTGTTATGAAAACACTAATAAAAGATAATTAATTGTGCTTAAAACCATATAACGAACAGTAAACAATCCAAAAACATTACGGCCTGCTTAGGAAAGTTTTAGGAGTTTAGTTATTTGGTACAGTCATTAAATGAAGCTTTTACTAATTTATCACAACATCTGTGCCTGTGGTATATATTTTCTGTCTCATAACAATAACCTATATTTCAGAGGGTTTATTTCCAAATTTATAACGGTGCATATGCCCAGTATGACATGGAAGGAGAATGATGTGACTTGGTATGGTCAACCAATCATCTTTTCCAGGCATGCATTGAAAGTACTTGTACTACCTGTACATGTGTTGTGTGCTGCACAGGCATTACCTATTTCTACTATAATATCCACAGCAAAATCGCGTGCAGCTGAATGTAAATTGATGTCTTTCCACATGTGATGTCAGAGCTTATTAAGGTAATCTTTTTCACAGCCACCAAACCCAGTGTCCCACTTTCACCTGGTAGTCGACTAACCAGATTGTGCCCCCCTTTTGCTAATTCCTTGATCCGCCACTGCTCCCTCTTGCTCAAGTTCTTTTATATCACATTCTTGTCCCAAACTGATGTTTTCTTAGTGCTGCAGTTTTCTTTTTTCTTTCTTTCTTTAAAGGTTGATTTTGCACATTTATCAAGACTAAATGACATTCCAATATCATCTGAAAAAAGTTTGCACAACCTGCAGGTGTGCTTTTAATTCCTCATCTGATAAGCTATACAGTTTTAAATCATCAACAAAGAGAAGATGAGAAGTCATTAGACTTTATTGCTTTCTAGGAGCCAAATTAATGGCAAGGCAGAATATCAAAGGTGACAGGGTCATCCTGGAATATCCCCCTTTGAATTTTTATCCCTGGGGTAATAATCTGTCCTTTATCATGGCCTAATTGCAAAGTGGTCTGCCATTGTTTCATGGTTACTGTAATGTAGTCAATCAGTGTAGGGTGTATGTTATACATTTTTAAGCACTGTTTAATCCATGAATGTGGGATACTATCAAATGCTTTTTTGTAGTCAATCCATGTCATACTTTGATTCTTCCCCTTTTTACAGTTCTCCACTATAACTTTATTTAACAACAAATGATCCTTTGTTCCATATGACTTTCTTTTATTGCCCTTTTGTTCTAGTCCCATAATTAAGTTTTCTTCTAAATGACTATAAACTCTGTCTGCGTCAGTTCCCATGTATAGTTTATGCATCATTGGAAGACAAGTTATTGGTCTGTAATTTTTAGGGTAGCTTGCAGGTTCACTCTTAATTAAGAGCATTGTTTTCCCCTGTTAACCAGTGCTGTGTATGTTTGGGGTGCGCATATAAATAGTTCTTACTCATGGCTAAATCGTCGTGCAAAGATTTTCAACCAAAAGTTAGGTACTGCATCTGGGCCTGGGGTTTTCCAATTGGAGGCTTTTTTTTAACTTTGTTTCAATCCCTCTGGATGTTACTTCATCCCATTTCATATCCTTTTCCTTTAACCCTCTTATTCTTTTACTTCTTCTATCCATTTAGCATCTTTCCTATGTTCCACATGATCTTCATAGATACTTCTCCAACATGTATCTATTTCTTCTTTTTTGGCGGTCTTTCAATTTACCTTCTTTCCCAATTTTGTATAAAAAATTTTTGGATCATCAATACATTGCTTATTTTGTACTTTTCCTTTATACTTATCTTCTAAGTTGTTCCACCTGTTCTAAAATGTTTAGTTTATTTGTTATAGTAATGACAGATCCTGGTCTGTTCTAATACTGCTTATTGCTTTTATCACATCTATCGTTCTTAGTATTTTTGTTGATTTGTTCCCTCTTCTGTAATCTTCAGTGGCACTTTTTTTTTCTTAGCTGCTTTATGGTTTTCTCCATTCGATATTTCCATGATGGTATTCTCTTTTGACCCCCTCCTTTCCCTTGTTACCCTGTGTTCCTGTGGTAAAACTTTATCACTTAATTTAGCAGCACAGTAATATGTTCTGTTTTACTTCTGTTATATCACATGGATCTCTAGTGACGGTCCTAATTACTGCGTTCATTTGTTTGATAAACTTCTGACTTTTGGGGTTTTATTTAACCTTCTGCAGTCTATTTCTTTCATTGATCATATATCTGTCTGTCTATTAAATCAAGCAGTTCTACTCTTAACTGATTTTCTTCCAAACTGGGGGCATATCCCTTATTTTGTGTTTCCTGCGGGCATTCTATAGCATCTTCCTTTGGCACATTCTCTTCAGCTTCATCCTGTGCCACCCTTTGCTCTATCATATGGGAACTCGCTGGCCTATCGCTCCTCAACATTGACTGCAGCAGGGTTTCCACATTTTCATGTTCCTTCCTTTACTGTCTAGCTTCAAGTGAGCATTTAGATCGGTTTCCTGTGGAAGGCTCCAAAATATGGCACCTGACCAATTGCTTCCTGTTCCACTGGTTTCCCCTTAATTTGGATATCCATTGGTCTACAATGTTATGGTGCCATATCAGGATTAATTTGCCTGTATTTCTTTTCAGATATCTCTGGTGCTGCTCTTTTTGTATTGGTTAGATGTTCGTGTTACACTGTTGCAGTCATTACACTTTGGTTATCCTGCCGTCAGGTGGTCCCGCAGTCGGCCAGAGTTCCAAAGTCTTGGTCCGGCGTCGGTTGCTGTCGCCTCCTCCCTGACGTCAGTGCGACAGGGGTATATAAGATGCAGCCGACTCCATTTTCTTCAGTCTTTCTTGCCGCCCGGTGCCCGAAGCAGAAGCAGTTTGCAAGTGCCAGTCGGCCAACTCCTGAGATTTTCATTCCGAATCCAGAACCGAAGTCTTCTAAAAAAGCTAAGTACCCCGTTGGGGAAACTTTTTCTTGCCTTAGACCGATGTCACTAAAAGTTAATAACTGTATTTCTTGTGGGAAACAAATACCTCCATAAGGATTTCCACTCCTATTGTATTCCATGCCTAGGCCCTGACCACAACATCACTGGTTGTTGGTTTTGTGCTAGGTTTAACAAGCGCACTATTAAACGTTGGTTTGATTTTGCCCGACATTATTTTGGTAGAAAATTCAATTACACCATGCCGTCGGAAATTCCAATGACCACAATGCATAAAAAGCACAAGGACAGGCATCCGAGGCCCAAAACTGATGACGAGGCCTCTTCTAGGCCGGTCGCCGGTTCTCCGGTTTTCAGTGAGGTGCCTATGCAGCCCCTGACGACCACTTCCACAGGCCGCCTCCGACTCCCACGTGGAGCTGGCTGGGCCTTCGGATGCACTAGGCCTTCAGCTTACCGATCCTAAACCTACAGAGAAAACCGAAGTAGCTGAGCAATCCACAGCTACAGAGGGTGTTTTCAGACCTACCCAGCTAACTGTTAAACCCTCTGTTAAGTCTAAGTCCCCCCTTAAAAGCAAAGAAACGGACACAAATCTCTCCAGCACAGGCTTCCAGGCCTAAGAAACAAATGCTAAAGATGGCCGAGGACCTAATCACCCTGATCAGGGGGTCCCATCCCCCTCCTGATAAAAGGCCCAGGCAAGATGCAGACTATGAATCTTCTGACCAGGTGTCCATTTCCTCTGACTCTTCCTCGGACTTAGGATATTCTTTACCCCCTTATGAGGATTCTGATGCTGAGGAATCAATTCCATCAGCCTCTCCGCCTGAGGATTACTCCTTTGGGGAGACCTTACATACCATGAGAGAGCATTTCCATTGGGAAGGCCAGGATTACTCAGAATCCAAGAAAAGACTCCGACTTCCTTTTATTGCCCCAACACAGACCCCTTGCTAACCCGCCAGTTTTAGACATTGTGGATGATGTGTACACTGAATCCAGTTTGAACCCTGACTCCTTACCCCCAGCCCCTGTTAAACCTGAGAAATATTAGAGTCCCTGACTCTCACAAATTTCTGTACAAAAGCCCTGTTGCTGACCCTGAAACTATTTCTCAGGGACCCAAAGGGATTAAGGCCTCATCAGCAAAAAACCTAGTTCCTTCTGACAGAGATTCCAGAGCATTAGACAGATTGGGAAAGAAGGTATATACGTCTGCAACTTTAGCAATGAGAGCCTTGACTTGCCAGTTTCACATGCTAAAATATCAGCAATTTTTGATGTCTCCGTTGAAACAAAAGATGCTTCCAGATTCGGATCCTCCTAACTTAAAAGAAATGCAGGATTTATTGCATGCAGCTGAACAAGTGGGAAAACATACTTTGCAATGTGGGTTTGATTCCTTAGAGGCCTCCTGTAGAGCAGCAGTTACAGGCTCTGTCATTAGAAGGCATGCTTGGTTAAAAGAACATACGTTAATAGATCATGTTAAGGTCAAATTATTGGATGCACCTTTGCAGCGGGATGTGCTGTTTGGAGTTAAGGCAGAGGAGGTATTAAAGAAGATGGAGGATAAGGCAAAATCTTTGCAAACGGTGAAATATTTCTTACAGGTTCAGCCTCCTCGTTTTAGCAGAAATTGGCCAACAAAGAATTGGTCCTTTCCAGTCACAGATGGACTTCAAAGGGGCAGATATAGATGTCCAAGAGGTAGAGGTCAGACGCAAGGCCCTTACAGGCCTCGACAATGGGGCACACCAGGCCAGAAGGAAGGGGAAGACAGGCCTCAACCATATAAAAAACAGCCTCAATGACTTTCCACTACAGCTGCCAAACAGCTCTCTCTTGGCAGCCCCCTTAGGAGGAAAACTGGCACTTTTCTATCACAACTGGCATTGCATCACCAAAGACAAATGGGTTCTCAACATTGTATCTCAAGGTTACAGGTTCCATTTCCACACCTTGCGAAGGCTAAAAGGAATGCCAAATCTGCCACCAAATAAATGGGCAGAGGCTCAAAAACAAATTACAGCATTCATGGACATGAGAGCTATTCAAAAGGTACCACCACAGGAACAAGGACAAGGATTTTATTCAAGACTTTCTGGTTCCCAGAAAGGACAAAGCCTGGAGACCCATTCTGGACCTTTCTACACTAAACACTTACCTGGATGTTCCGAAATTCAAGATGTTGACACTACAGCAGCTTCTTCCCATGCTGGGCAAGAAAGCTTGTCTCGTGACTTTGGACCTCAGAGGCATACCTGCATGTCCCTATCAGACAAAATTGCAGAAGATACCTCGGATTTCTAGTTGGTTCAATGCACTATCAATTCTCTGCACTGCCCTTTGGCTTATCTACTGCACCCAGGGTCTTCACAAAGTGCCTGGCACCAGTAATTGCATTTTGCAGGCAAAAAAGAATTCAAATTTATCCACACCTGGACGACGGCCTGATTCAAGCAGAGAGCAAGGACATTCTACTAAAGCATCTGGCGTACGTAAAAAAGTTAAGTTGCCTGGGGTACACAGTAAACGAAAAGAAATCAAAACTAGTGCCCTCACAACAGATAATATTACTGGGTGCCAGCTTGAACACAACGGCCCAGATAGCTTATCTCATGCCAGACAAGCAAAGACAACTGACTCAATATTTTCAATTAATGGCAACAAAGATGCCTTGGGCTACATGGCATCTTGCATACTACTAATTCCATATGCCAGACTGCATATGAGGAAACTACGATGGTACCTAAAGAACGTATGGTCTCAACACTGTCAAAGTTTGGAAACAGTTATACCACTAATTCCTTGCCTACAACAGGAGTTTCAATGGTGGGCACAAGCTTGTCACCTCAACAAGGGACAGCCTTTCACTCAACCCACAGCCAGGCAGACACTGACAACAGATGCATCGGATTATGCATGGGGAGCACACATGGCAGGAAAATGTATCCAGGGCGAGTGGCCCACAGAGCAAAGACATCTCCACATCAATCCAAAAAGAGATGCTAGCTGTACAGAATGCTTTTATACCTTTCAAGGACCTACTGCATCCAGAACAATTACTACTAAAGACAGACAACGCCACAGTTATGTGGTACATAAACAAGCAAGGGGGCACACACTCCTACCCCCTCTGCAGACAAGCCATGACCTTGTGGAACACAGCTCTAAACTACCAAGTTCATCTGCAAGCACAATTCCTGCCAGGAGAGAAAAACACACTGGCAGACGACCTAAGCAGAAACATTATGGGCCCACATGAATGGGAACTAAACCCACAAATATTCAGAATGATAACACAAAAATGGTGGAGCCTGGACATAGATATGTTTGCTACCCCAAAGAACTGCCAATTACAGAAATTCTGCACAAGAAGCTACCATCCACAAGCATGGAAAGTGGATGCCCTCTCATTCAGCTGGAAAAAACTACAAGTATACGCTTCCCCCCTTTACCTCTCCTTCCAAAGGTACTCATAAAAGCCAGGCAGGAAGAGCCAAAAATTATCCTGATTGCACCAGACTGACCACGCCAACACTGGTACCCAATCTTAAAGAACTTGACACAAGAACCACCCTGGATTTTACCTCAAATTCCACAGTTGCTGACACAGCACAACAATCGTACTTCACAGCCAGCTAAAGACCTTTAAATCTAGCTGCATGGAAAATTCCTTAGTCAAGCAAGCAATGCCTCTCTCCAAAGCAGTTATGGATGTCATTCTGGAGGCCAGAAGGCCTAGCACCAGGAAAGCATATTCGGACAAATGGAAGAGATTCTGTGCCTGGAACCAAGCGCACAGCCTTGACCCTCTAGTCCCAAGCATTCCACAGATACTACAATACTTAACTGAGATGCTGGACAAGGGTCTCTCTTTTTCATCCATCAAGATCCACGCCTCAGCTATCTCTGCTCATTACAACACGGATCCACCATTTATTTCTAATCCTTTGCTCAAACAATACCTCAGAGGGGCTAAAAACATAAGACCACCCCGTAGAGCACCTACACCTACTTGGGACCTCAATTTTGTTTTGGAAAAATTAACTTTACCTCCTTTTGAGTCAGCTAACACAGCAGAATTAAAATACATCTCTTGGAAAACTGCTCTGCTACTGGCAATAACATCAGCACAAAGAGTTTCAGAATTACTGGCATTAATGGCAGTGGAACCTTTCCTCATCTTCCACCAGGACAGGGTGTCTTTAAGAACCAACCCTACGTTTATGCCAAAGGTGGTATCAAGTGTGGCTCTAAACCAAACTATTCACTTACCAACTTTTTATCCAAAACCACAGAACAAAGGGGAGAGACTACTGCATTCTTTGGACATTCACAGACGGTTATGCTTCTACTTGGACAAAACCAAAGCTTTCAGAAAATCTGAGCAATTATTGGTAGCGTACATTGCAGGAGCACAGGGAAAAGCCATTTCAAAGCAGACTATATCAAAATGGATAGGACACTGTATAAGTTTCTGCTATACCCACCATGGGAAACCTGTACCTAGCAGCATTAGATCTCACTCCACCAGGACAACAGCCACTTCAACTGCCTACCTCAGAGGAGTACCCATCAAGGATATTTTGGAAGCAGCAACATGGAGTTCTGTGCATACCTCCACCAAACATTACCATTTGCCTTTATACTCCAAATCCAGAGCTGGCTTCGCCACTGCTGTACTGCAGGGCCTTATAGCCACCCCTAATGCCTTATAGATCCAGCCTCCCTACCTCAGCTTTGGTATTCCACCCAAGTGTAATGACTGCAGCAGTGTAACACGATGAACATAGTACAGTTTTGTACCTACCATAAATGTAGATGTTCAAGTGTAAACACTGCTGCAGTCCAGGTTACCCTCCCTCCTTCCCCTCTTACTTTCTGTTATTTACCTAGGGCATCTACCCTTTATTATCTATGGGGAGTATTTGCTGGTAACTAAAAAAAAGTTGTTTGCTTTTCTTCTGTGTTTTTTACTAGCAATTTGTATTGCCTACCTATTTAAGGGCACCTGACATCTGGGGCAAGAAAAACTAAAGAAAATGGCATCGGCTGCATCTTGTATACCCCTGTCGCACTGACGTCAGGGAGGAGGCGACAGCAGCCGACACCAGGCCAAGACTTTGGAACTCTGGCCAACTGCGGGACCGCCTGACGGCAGGATAACCAAAGTGTAATGACTGCAGCAGTGTTTACACTCGAACATCTACATTTATGGTAGGTACAAAACTGTACTTTTTGCATTCTCCTTTGCATAAATATTACACCTATATTAAATCTCTTTTGCTTTCCCATGTCCATATTTCTTCTTCACATGTCTCCCGATCCTCTGGCTTTTCCTTCTTCTGGGGACTCGCTATACAAGCCTAGCCATAACAAATACCCTGGATATTTCTTCCCACAATGTTTACTTCCCTGGACCCCTGTCTAGCAGGGCGACTGACGTGATCCCCAGGGTGAATTTCCTATCTTCCATACAATCGTCAAGGTTCCATTTGAAGAGGGGCAAGGATGCGCTCTGCTTGACATGTATGGGCAGTCTATTCCAGAGTATGTGGAGTCTCTGGGTCAGGAACCTATCCCTCCAGCATGTTTTGTTCATTGTGATGACAAGGTTTAGATCCCTGGAGTATATGGCTCTGAGGGATTGGGATTTCTTTAAGTGGAGCATGTCTAACAGCTCAGGGTTTGACATGGCCTTGTATGTTAAGCAGAGATTGCCTCTGAGTAGACGATATGCAACAGAGTATAGCTGGTGTTGTTTTTTTAGACAGTCGGTATAGGGCATCTGCTTTAGGCCTGTGATTCTTTAGTGAGGTATTTCTGCGGCCTTTCCAGCTGTTGCAGATGTCTTGTGAGGTACATACCAAATGGGGCATTGTACTGTATAATGGGTCAAATGAGGGATGAGTTCAGTGGGACACTGACCTCCTTTTTTCTGGATGAAAAGCCCTTGGTGATGAGGTGCGCCACATAGAAGGATTTCCAGACTGCTGTGGCAATGTGGTTATCGAAGGTGAGACCAATGTCCACCTGTGTCCCCAAGTCTCTCATTACACTTTTGGTGTTTAGTGTACTGCCAACCTATGTGGTAATTCAAGGGTACATGTTTTTTCCCAAAGGGGATAACTATACATTTTTTGGCATTAAGCTTGAGCTGTTCATATCTTAAGAACCAGGGAGAAAGTATAGTCTGGGCATGTGTAGGTAGTTCTAGTACAATTTTGGCAGAACTAAATCCTTTAGAAAAGCAAATTGGCTATCTATTTCTTATGATGGGACAAAGAAAGAGCAACATGTATCAAAACTAACTTTTTTTGAGATGTTTTTCCTTGGCTTTTGCCTCTTATACCAACCATGATAAATCAATTCCAGATGGTATAAAGTCTTGTTTAAAAAAAAAAAATTAAAAAAAAAAAAATTTAATAAGATGTTTGTTTTTGTTTCTTATCACCTATGACATAAAGCTGCAAACACAACACACCACTCACAACCTATCCATTCGGCACCAATTAAACACCATAAAGCCCACACAATTCCTACCCCCAACCCCGTTTCTCCTCCAAAACGCCAACATGCACATACTATTCCCTCAACTCTCACCTTTTCTCCATGCAATTTGCTCCCACCCTTTTCCAAAGACCCCCAACTCCAGTTGTTCTATCACTGTCACTACCTTCACCACCTCCAGTACAGTCAGTCCAGATCCTGTTCTCCATCCTTCAGCAACTGCTTTCCTGGCAACCACCAGACTCAAACCCAGCAAGCCTCTACCATGTCCAGGCAACTCAGATCCTGTGTCCACACTCAAAAAAATCATCTCCCTAGCTACACCACTTAGCCCATCCAGTACCCCCCCCCCCCATTAGACTGCCTAGGGTTGGTAAACTTTGAGAGTTCCCTGCAGGCTACTCTAAAATCTTGGCTTCTTCAGTAACAGATTGGAAAAGAGTCTACTCTAGAAGCAGGTACTTTGTCCTCCTGTGCAAACTATTAGAAAGCATTACAAACTGGATTCCTGTTCTACATCCAGGACAGACTTTGCATCCTCCAGGGACTTCTGGATCCATATCCATCCTTCCTTCCTTCCAGGCTGGGTAAGCTTTGGTTATAAAATCCGGAGAGACTAAAGACTACTTCAGCAGTGAGAATGATAAACATAATACAGCTGTGTAAGTTGCACTTGCCCATAATGGTAGATGTTCGAATTTCTCACTGCTGCAGTAGCCGTACCGCTGTCCACCCCCCCCTTTTTGTGTATATAGTTACAGCTTGGCATATAAAACTTTTTGGTAGTATTACATAATTTTGAATTTCGCGAAGAGTACAATCCTCTCCTTATGGGCAAGAAAGTCCTGAAGAAAGCTTCACTCTGGTTACTGATTTCTCTTCACTGGGCTGACAATTCAGCAGTCAGAATGAAGGTGAGGGAGGGTGGTAGAGCCTTTTGAAGCTATTGAAGCTGGCCAGTTGTGTCCTGGGCAGGGCACAAACAGTATAGCCTAATGGCTATTGTAGCATTGAGGAATTTGAACATCTGCCGTTCTGGGTAAGTGAAATGTACACAACTGTACTTTTTTAAACTTAGACTGCATTGTATTGTTATGCTTACTTAGAGTGCTTTAAAGCAGTATTGATTATTGTATAGTAGAAATTTAATTTGAAAAATATATAATTTTTAATGATTGAAATGTATTTCTGTTTTAATTTTCTGTTCCCTCCCCTGAGAAGACCGTGGCACCCCTGGCTAGTTCTAACTTCTGCGTATGCTGTGCCCAACAATCCCCAATTGCTTCTTACTGGGTAACCCCAGACATAACCCTTCACCAGGTGGTCCCTAAATACTGTTTGGGGTGTTGACCATTTCAGTTGCTCATTTTATTTATCAAGAGAATGAGAGAGACAATTAAAAGTTGTAGACCCAATTCACTAACGGTGTGAGTAGCTAATGCAGTGACTTCATGACTTTGTTGCCGCTTCCTGTAATCTGAAGCAATAACCTTAAGAGGCCACTAGTTTCCACCAGAAGGCGCACAGGCTTCAGATTTACCCTGGCCATTCCTTTTAAAAGAATATCTTGTCTCCATCTTCCATCCCTTGGCCGTACCTTCCAGCAGCACAAAGTCAGGTCAATACAAGCATAGATGGGCACTGTGTCATTTTACTGTTAGGCTAGCTATATCTCTCTGTTTTTGTTATATTCTGAAACTTTTCTCCTGTGTCTCTATCAAAATTTGGTGTACCCAGCTTGCATTTCCACAGTTAACAAAATAACTAAATAAACTTAACTTTTATAGTAGTGCAGACAAAGGGGGAAAAATATTTATTTTTTTAACCCCTTTATTAACCTCAAGGGTTACACAGTGACATGGATACAGATCCAATTATAAGAGACAAGACATAATTCCAAAGAATTTACTTTTACATGTATTGTACATATATGGCTTCTTTCTTTCCCTTTCCCCCCATTCTTCAACAGTTAATATTAGCTGTTAGTACATCACTGCCCACATAATGTAAACAGTTGCATTCTCTTCCAACTTTCTGAATATCCAAATGTCATTCCTTCCCCTTATTTCCTTCTTCATTCTTATCTAAGCTACACTCTCATAGCTTAACAGTTATCTTTCCTATACCCAAACTTGTAATTCATTCCCTCCAACAGGAGGGCAGATATATTCCCTATTCTGTCCCGCATTATGTTACTTGTGCTATGTAAATGTCTATCCCTTTGAATCTTCCTTCCTCTTCCAACCATCCTTTCCATCTCTTATTAAAAGTTTCCATCTGCCCCTGTCACCTGTGTTGCCTCCGTCAACATTAAAGCTCTCATCATTCTTTCTCTTTCTTTCCCCCTTGGAGTCTCTGCCTTTTTCCAGTTTCTTGTTATCTTCATTGTCATAGTAAGCCATACAATTTCCTTATTTACCTTTCCGTATCGCAAAAGGAAAACTCTTTTTTTTTTTTTTTTTAAATGGGAGCGACTTCTGCATATCCTCTTTCCAGTAATAATTGCCTTAAAATCTGCCTGGAATTCTCTTAATCCTGTACATTCCCAAAAAATATGTGCCCAAGACTTGTCTTCCACTCCACATCTCCAGCACAGGATATCTGCCCTTGGAAGCATTTTAGCTAATTTCGGTGGGTTATAATAGTGTGTTATGCAAGCATTTCCAGGCAAAAATTCTAATCTTGCTCGCATTGGTCACACATCTCAGCAATCGAATCTTTTCTTCCCATTCCTCATGTGTTACACTTTCACCAGACTACTCCTTCCATCCTTCTCATAATTTTAAAGTTCACTTGTATTTTCCCTTTACATAGCCATTTCCTTCCAAATTTTTTACTAATCTTCTCAATTCCCTACCTGTCATCCTCCTATTCTCAATTTCCTGTATTACTCCAGGAGCTGTGGTTGTATATCTCCGTCCTTCTCAATTTCATTCCAACAATTCCTTAGTTCCATGTATTCCTATTCAAATGAGTTCTTCAGCTGAAACTGTTTTCAGTTCCCCCAGTATACGTTTGAGACCAGTACTTAATTTGATTACATTTCCTGCTCCCATCACCATTCTATTATCTTGTTGTCTCCTATCCTCACAGAAAGATTCAAAGAAGGTAATCCACATCTCCATTTCCATCTTGCCAAATTTTCCTTAAATCCTTTCTGAATTTGTCTTATCCATTGTAAGTTCATATATGTTGCTGAGGTTTCTAACAATACCTCCATTATATCTCTCACCTTTCTCAACTTCCTTTCTCTCTGCACCACCATCCTTTTCAGTCTGCAGTGTAACGAATATCTTTCAGCCTTAAGACTATCACTATTGAGCAGACCTGCAGGCATTCTTTCAGATTCTGGACTCCTAGCCCTCCAGTCTCCGTTGCTCTGTTATTCTATCCCATGCTACTGTAGGTTTCCCATTTTTCTTTATGAAACCCTAGCACAATTGCTTTACCTTTTTTTTGTAATAAAACAGTATCCAGCAGTTCTCAAAATGTCAGCCATGTCTACATAAATTGTGGCATAATACACATCTGTAAAACCTGCACCTTCTGATCTATTTCCAACCGGAGTACTCTCCATTTTCAATTTGCTCCTTCACTTTTCCATATATCTTCATAAGTGCCTTTCATTGCGTCTTCAGCAGTTTCTTTGAGGTGGATTTCCAGATGTCTGTCTTCATTTGTTTGTGTTGCACCAATTCTCACATCCTCACCTTCCTGCCTTTTGTTATTTGTAATCAATATCCTATTTTATCTTGATTTACCTTGTATCGTGACTCCTTCCAAATGGTAATAGTATGCCCCGTAAAGTTTTCATGTCTGTCTTATAGTCAGATGGGATAAGCAACGCATCAGCATATAACAAGATTTTCTTTTGCTCCATTCCCCACCTATACCTTCTCGTTTGACTCCCTCTTATGGTCTCCACCAAGAGTTTAATATGGAGTGCAAATAACAGTGGAGGTGGACAGCTTTGTCTTCTCCCCCTTCCAAATTCAGTCTTGTCCAACAGTTTTGCTCTTTAACTTTACTTTTATTTTACTGTAATTCCATAATCCTGACCCAGTCATCTGAAAATTCATTCCTCCTCATATTCTTGAATAAGTATCTCCATCCCACCCTATTGAAAGCTTTTTTGGCATCTAAAGTTATTAAGGCCAATTCTTTACCCTTAAGGTGTGCATCTTGGATGAGCAACAGTGTCTTAATCAAATTATTAGTTGTCCTTCTCCCTCCAACAAATCATGTCTGATATCTGTGTATTAATCTTGGGAAGTATCTTGCCCACCCTCTCCGCTTGTATTATAAAACCTTTATAATCACGATTCAGCGCTAAGATGAGTTTGTGAGGATAGAAACCTGAAATCTCTCCCTTTTTTGTGAATCACTGAGATTACCGCCTCGTTCATGACTTTAGGACTGCTTCCCCTCTATGTCTTTAAACAACTCTAACCAGGCTTTGACCACCCATTCCTCCTGTATGTCCCAAATTTCAATTGGAAGCCAATCACTCCCAGGTGATTTCCTTTTCTTCATCTCCATCTTTTTCCACGTACTCAGTAGCCCTTTTGCCTTAATTCTCCCTGTTAACATTAACTCTTCCTCTTCCTCTTCCTCCAGCGTTATATATGGTTAGTCCCATCTCTGTCTTTTCCATATCTATATCTTCATCTTCATCTTGTACAATTCTAGGTAGTAGTTTCTAAACCTCGGCAATCTCTCTCTTAACATAGTCCCCTTCCTCATCCCTTGAATCCCATTCCCACAGCTCACATACTCCCTCCTTCTGTCTCCTGCTGTCTCAGCCTCATAATCGGTCCTTTCTTTGCATTCGGGGTCACTTTAAAATACAACTTTTCCACAGCTTTTCACCAATTAAAAATCCTCTCATCCTCCTGTTTTGTGTATATATTTTTTAATTGCCTTTTCTCTTTCTTACTGTGATCCCCTTTCTTATATTTCTTTGTATCACTTTTTCTCATAGTCTCCAAGCTCTCCTCCTCCAACTTTCTATCCACAATTTACTGATTTCCCATCCTAATGCTTCTTTAACTCTACTTTAGCAATGAGAGCCTTGACTTGCCAGTTTCACATGCTAAATATCAGCAATTTTTGATGTCTCCGTTGAAACAAAAGATGCTTCCAGATTCGGATCCTCCTAACTTAAAAGAAATGCAGGATTTATTGCATGCAGCTGAACAAGTGGGAAAACATACTTTGCAATGTGGGTTTGATTCCTTAGAGGCCTCCTGTAGAGCAGCAGTTACAGGCTCTGTCATTAGAAGGCATGCTTGGTTAAAAGAACATACGTTAATAGATCATGTTAAGGTCAAATTATTGGATGCACCTTTGCAGCGGGATGTGCTGTTTGGAGTTAAGGCAGAGGAGGTATTAAAGAAGATGGAGGATAAGGCAAAATCTTTGCAAATGGTGAAATATTTCTTACAGGTTCAGCCTCCTCGTTTTAGCAGAAATTGGCCAACAAAGAATTGGTCCTTTCCAGTCACAGATGGACTTCAAAGGGGCAGATGTAGATGTCCAAGAGGTAGAGGTCAGACGCAAGGCCCTTACAGGCCTCGACAAGCCTTATTATTCTTTTCCTTGTTCAGAATTTTTGCAATTACTTCTGCCAAGATCTCCGTATCTTTCTCGTTTTTCAATAGATGTGGGTATCTTCTAGTGCCTCTCCATTTTTTTGGACCTGTGTCACATTCTAATCGCAGACTGCTTTTATTCTTACTTTCTTAACTTGTTCTATATTTCTTTGTAATATATACTTTATCAGTCCTTGACCATGTTTTATGCCTGTGTGAAAAGGTGTACTCCTCACCTGTTATCGCGCTGGAATCTACCCGTCCTACAGACTGTAGACATTTGCTCATAAATTTACCTTCCTTAGTTAATTTATTAGCCCTCGTCCTCCATCTGCTTCTCTTTTTTTTTTATATTCCAGTCTCCTTTACATACACCTAATCCTTGCTGAAACTTTACTATGTCTGCAAAAATGGCCCTTATTCTTTGGTTAAAGTCTTGGGTGGTAGCTTCATAGGTTGGTACTAGGTTAAAATCTTGGGTGGTAGGTTCATAGGTTGGTACTAGGCTATCGGCCCTAGGGCCTATACAAGCCTAGCCATAACAATTCCCTGGATATTTTTTCCCACAATATTTACTTCTCTGGATCCCTGTCTAGCAGGGCGACTGACATGATCCCTGGGGTGAATTTCCCATCTCCCATCCAATCAAGGTTCCTTTTGAAGAGGGCCAAGGAGATGCTCTGCTTGACCATGTGTGGGCAGTCTGTTCCAGAGTATGGGGAGTCTCTGGGTCAGGAACCTATCCCTCCAGCATGTTTTGTTCATTGTGATAAGGTTTAGATCCCTGGAGCGTGTGGCTCTGAGGGATTGGGATTTCTTTAAGTGGAGCATGTCCAACAGCTCAGGGTTTGACATGGCCTTGTATGCTAAGCAGAGATCGCCTCTGAGTAGACTGTATGCCACCGAGTATAGTTGGAGTTTTTTTTAGTCTATCAGCATATGGCATCTGCTTTAGGCCTGTGATTCTTTTAGTGAGGTATTTCTGTGGTCTTTTCGGCTGTTGCAGAGATCTTGTGAGGTACATACCAAACGGGGCATTATACTGTATAATGGGTCTAATGAGGGATGAGTACAGTAGGACAATGACCTCCTTTATTCTGGCTGAAAAGCCCTTAGTGATGAGGTGTGCCACATAGGATTTCCTGACTGTTGTGGCGATGTGGTGATCGAAAGTGAGACCACTGTCCACCTGTGTCCCTAAGTCTGTCATCACACTTTCGATGTTTAGTGTACTGCCACCTATGTGGTAATGCATTGGTACATGTTTTTTTCCCAAAGGGGATAACTATACATTTCTTAGCATTAAGCTTGAGCCCATGGCTCTGGCACCAGGCATCTCTTTCTGTAAGGCACTTTTGTAGAATATCTACATCATTTGGGGATTCAGTAATGACTCCCAGTTTGCAGTCGTCTGTGAACTTTGTTAGCCAGAGTCCCTTAGAGTTGGCCTGTACTTCAGAGAAGTAGATTCCAAATGAGTGGTCCCAAAACTGAACCCTGAGGTACTCCACTTGTCTGGAGCTGGATTTGGAGTCTGCTTCTTTTACAGTCTAGGTTCTATCATTAAGCCAGTTGGCAACCCATCGAGTGATGTAGGGATTTATGCCCAGCTTAGTAAGTTATCTATGATTCCAGAGTGGGGGATGGTGTCGAAGTCCTTGGTGAGGTCCAGATAGGCTGTGTAGACTGCCTTACCCTTGTCCACAGCTCTGGAGACTGATTCAAAGACGTCAATTAGATTCAGGAGACAAGATCGGCCCTTCACAAACCCAAACTGTGTGGGGTCCAGTGTTTGAAGGGTGCCAGTGTCTTTGTTCATAAGTTCCATGATAATGCGCTCCATGCCCTTGCAGATCAGGCTTGTCAGACTGATGGAACGGTAGTTCCTGGGATCCAAGGCGGATCCTCCCTTGTGGAGTGGGATAACTGTAGCTGTGCGCCACTCAGTGGGCACGAAGCCTGAGGTGAGGCTATGATTAAACATGAGACTTTGGTGAGGTGCCAGTTCATTTTGTAGTTCATGTAGTACACAGCCTGGGATGTCATCTGGTCCCATGGATGCTGTATTCCTTAGCTTTGGAGAGTGCAGTTTCTACCTGTGTGGCCATGATTACCAGAATCTGGCAATCTTTTGGTATTGAGATGGGCACTTTAGGGGGTGAGAGAGGGGTGAAGTTGGCACTAAATTGATCTGCCAGGATATTGGCAATATCCTTGGGATCAGTATATTTAATGCCATTCTGTTGTAGCTCAGAGCAGATCTGAGCATTGCCATTTAGATTCTTGACATAACTATAGAATGCCTTGTGGTTGTCTTTGGAATCGTTGGCAATTTTATTTTCGTAACTAGCTGCTTTTGAAGATTGTATGAGGGCTCTCTGCTTCTTACTGAGGCTGCTGAGGGAGTTTTTTCATCCTGGGATTTTCCTCTTCTGCAACACTTTCTTCCTTCTGTTGTATAGTTGTTTATAGCAGGGGGCCACCAGATTGGCTTCCTTTTTTTTTTTTTTTTGGAGAAGAGCATCTTGGTTCTATTTGGGATGGCACGATTCATGCATGAGTGGATGTGCTCATACAGTGTCTTAGTGTCGGATTCTGCAGTCGAACTTTCAGATCCGTCTGCATGGGTGTCATGAAGTTTATCACTTCTGACTTCAGTAGCATGAAGTTGGCTTTGGAGAAGTTTTTTTTAGGAGGTTTCGTTACTGGGGTGGTGGGGGTGGGATGTGGATGTCAAGGGTGATTTGCTTATGGTCAGACCTGACCAATGAGGGGGTGACCACTGGTGTGGAGCATCTGTCTCCAATGTAGATAATGACCAGGTCTAGGATATTGGAGCCCCTGGTGGGACAGTGGATTAGTTGATCCAGGGCGTTGGAAATTATGAATTCCAAGAACTGTTGGGAAAAGGAGCTGGTACCAGAGTAGTTTTCCCAGTTAATGGCAGGGTAGTTGAAATCACCCAGTATTAGGGTGTTTGGCTGTATCTTATATTTTCTAGTATGTTTAGAAAGGTTTAGTGATAATCTTGGGGCATGGTGGGGGATCTGTAGCAATCACAATTTGGATTGCAATCTTACCTAGTGTTGCACCTAGAGAATTTTAGATGCATTGTATTGGGCAACTAGCCTGGAGGTGTGAATATCCCTGGTGAATATGGACACTGCTCCACCTTTAGTGTCTTGGTCTTGGTTTTGTGGCCGAAAAGTGTGGTAAGAGTTGTATGTAGCCTGCTATTGCAGGGGTGCTGTCTGGAGCCTTGAACCAGGCCTCAGTTACTGCACAGATATCTATGTTCTCCATTTTTAGGAGTGCCTCGAGAGAGTGCATTTTGAGGTTTAGATTTCTAGCATTGAGTAGCATTACCTTCAGATTTTGCATGCTTGTATCTGTTACGGTGGTGGTGGTTTTATCCTTTGAACCTTGCCTAAAAAAGGCACTATAGGGGTGGCAAGAGCTTTAGCCAGTAACCTGAATCCCAGAGGTGACTGGTGCAGACCATCTTTGGCAAAGCATCGTGGTTTGTCGATCATGTCTTCCCAGGCAGACAGATACTGGATCCCCTTTGAATGACACCAGAAACTTGGCCAATTGTTGAAGTCAATCATTTTGTCCTTATACTGTGGTATCATTCTGGGCGAAGGCAGGATGCTACTCAGGGCTAGGGTCATGCCTGGGCCACATGATCCAAGAGCTCTTCCACGTCTCTTTTCATGTAGTCCAGGGAGGTACGTCTCAAGTCATTCACTCCAGCATGGACAATGACAGAGTCGTATTTGTACTTGTTGTGGAGTAACTTGAGTGCATGCGTTATGTGGCGGATCCTGGCACCCGACAGGCAGCTGACTGTGATTTTTCTCCTTGTTCAGCCTGGTGAGTGGGACATCAGTGTGTGCCTGACTATAGAATCACCTATGACTAAAGTGGTTGGGTACATTGTCTTGCCTTAGGGACTGTTGTAGGATGGCACACTGGTGTTGTGAGCTATGTGTCACTTTGGTTGTGACTGGTGTTTCAGCTTTGGAGGTCCTTGCTGCTTGGGCAGGTTAATGTTAAGGGCCTCCACATATGTGGGTTTAGTGTTGCTATGTCTAGGTGTTGATGGTGTGGGTTTTGAAGGGCTATGAGTTGCTTGAGGTGTAGTGCAGGTGTTGGCCTTCTCCTCTTGACTGTCTAGCACAATCTTGGCCGGAAAGAGCTTTGTTTCCAGTTTGGCTCTAAGTGAATTTCTCGCAGGTTGTAGTGTTGGGTGGTAGGAGGAGAGGGTTGTCTGTGTCCATGAGGCAGTTGCCGCATTGTCCCAGTATGCCCAGACTCACCAGGTGGACAGGAAAAAATCACCGAAAGCTGACCTTTGGACATGTCTGTTTAGGTGCTTTTTTTGTAAAGTTTAAGAGCTGTTTTCCCTTACCTTTGCAAGGTACTTTGCAATTGTAGGCTGTTTAGTGCCCATGATTAATTTCTCCTTATTGACAAGGAGAGTTGAGTGCTTGTATCAGTTTCAGGCTTCCTAGTGCTTTCCAGCAAGTTTTAGAGCAAGTGCTAGTTACAGGAGTTCAGATTTTAGTCCTACTACTGAGAAACCAGCTAGTTCTAAGGGAAAATTTGAAGAGCAGACTTTCTGGCACCTCGAATACTTTAACTGTAGCCTCGCAGTGCTGCACGATGTGAAAAATGTGCAAACGCGCATTTTTGAGCCAGAAAGTTGAAAGTCTTGCCCTTGAAAATAGTCTTGTTGCTTCAACCAACTATTTCTTCCCCGGCTGATCTACCTGGTTTGGGACTTTTTCTTTGAGCTGTGTTTATACATACTTCTATATTAGACTTTTGCTTGTATTGGAAGCGTTTTATGTACATACTACTAATCTTTGTATCTTTTGTTGTGTATATAGCTGCTTCTGTAGTAGATCGTGCATGTACTTGAAGATTTTCACATACTACTATTCTTTGTATCAAATGTGATCAGCTTTGGAGCTTTTCTCCCTGGGCATCCTCTGAAAAAGGGTTCTGGCTCCGTGGACTTACCTGGTTAACAAATAAAACTGAAAATGCACAATCATTAGGCATACTGTCCTAGTACCCTCTGCTTGCAGTGTCCAAGCAGTCCTGTGTGCTTGCTCTCTCTCTCTACTTATTTCTTCTTCGGTCATTCATGTCCACTGAATGATCCACGTTCTCAACACTTTACAGTATTGCTGCTCCAGCCTCTCTGGGATTCCAGTCATTTTAATGTTTTTTTCCTTCTAGCTCTCTTGTCCAAGTTGTGGAGCTTTACTTCTACTGCCTCCATCCTGGCTTTCATTTTTATATTTTATCTGTCACTGTGTGGATTATGTCAGTCTTTTTTTAAGCCCACTCTGCTGCTCTTTGATCTTCTTTTCTCGATTCTGCTTGCTTTCCTGCAGAACAGCCTTCAGCAATACAATTTCAGACCAAATTGCCATAAGAGTGATCAGGCCTTCCTGTTCCTTTTGTGTCTCTTGCTGATCACTCGTAAAGTCTCTCTTGCATCTCCTGCTGTTTTTCTCTCTGCTTTAACCAGCATTTAGATCTGTATACATTCCTGTATCACGACTTTCTCTTTATACTACTGCACTGATTTTTGTCCCTTATACTTCTATATGGTGCGGGACGCTGGGAAGTGCTTGCGCTTCAATGCACCACCATACTGGAAGTCCTTCCTACTACAAAAGTTATGATGATAATTTGCACATTTCCAAAATTAATTACAACATAAAATTGGGTACAAATAGTGGCAAATATCTCCTGTGGATATGTAATACTGTTCTACATAAATACAGTTTTTTCATCCACAGCACATTTTGGCAAGGAGTTGTTTTATTTTGTAATTACAACATAAAATCGGGTACAAATAGTGGCAAATATCTCCTGTGGATATGTAATACTGTTCTACATAAATACAGTTTTTTCATCCACAGCACATTTTGGCAAGGAGTTGTTTTTCCTGTGACTTAAATTTTAAATTTCTGTTTCAGGGCCAGCATTGCCTCCAGGGTATGTTTCTGACAGCTCAGGAAGCTTGGATACAAGTGAAGAAGATGACTGCAGTGAGAAGGTTGTTGGACCGTCCTTGCCACCAGGATTTACAAAGAAGCATTCTAAAAATAAGACTCACAGTGATCCTAAATCTAGGTTAGCACTGGCTTGTTTCTTTTTTTAAAATTGGCCTAGAAGGTAGTTTGTTCTTGTCAAAGCAGTTCTGAACAACTGTGTTGCAGTGGTGCAAGTTAATAATTACTAACCTCATTGAGGAATATAACCAAATGTAAAAAATAGTTCTCAAACCTGTTGCTTTGCCTTTAGTTGTCCTAGTATCAGTCATTGTGAGAGCTTTTGAAATGTGTTTTACTGGAAAATCAAAGGTACCTGGTTTGTAGACACCTGCTTAATAGTTACAAAGGAAATTGTGATGCCACCATGACCCTATCCTGCCAGCCCTAATTTATACATAGCAATGTGTTAGAAAACCAACATGGTTATTTTAAATGTAATGATAGTTTTTAATTCTCTTTGCCCATGCTGTATGAATGAAAACTCTACAAGTCCTTTTTCACACTTAAATGTGGGTGTTTATGTAGATACGCAGTTTGTTACAGTTGCTATGTACAAC
The DNA here is from genome assembly GCF_019279795.1 of Protopterus annectens. Classification (NCBI taxonomy): domain Eukaryota; kingdom Metazoa; phylum Chordata; order Ceratodontiformes; family Protopteridae; genus Protopterus; species Protopterus annectens. The sequence goes on from NC_056735.1 coordinate 1,893,781,243, forward strand.
TTGCCATTCTTCTTAAGAATGATGAGGGTTAACTGCCTTTTTCGGGATACCTGCTCAGGTAAGAGGTGGGTCCAATCTTGGCTTACTTCGAAGGTAAAATACACAAAGCTGAAAATTCTTAGTAGCTTGACATCAGTAGTATTGTCTGCCCTAGTCTTCTAGCTAGGTAGTTGTAAGCAAATGCTGCACTTCAGAAGTACAGGGTTTTAATACAACAGTGTGGTTCTTCTGCACTTTATTGTAGTTGCTGTGTGTGTGTGTGTGTGGGGGGGGGGGGGGATGTGGCTTCTTTAGGATTACAACAAACCTGCTACACGGGTATTTTAACAAACAGAGATGAGACAGTAACAGCAAATGAACTGCAGTGCAACCACTTAACTCCCCAACATGCAAGTTAGACTTTGTTACTGCTTTTAAAGTGGCACTTTTACTTTAACCATTACATCCTTTTTTAAGCTATGATTATTGTTTAAAACAACATAAATAGTACTGGCTACGCTGTTGTATACTGTAGTAGTGTTGTGTGATATTTAGTTTAGTTTAGTTCACTCGGTCATCATTTTAAAGGGGCATTGCATAACATTTTAAATAGTTGCTGTATATGCAGTTGTGCACAACCGCTGAAATTACCAGTCTTTGCTGCCATCACAGTACACATAAGGCATAGAATGTGGAAAGATTAATAGACTACCCAAATGCAGAAACATTACAGCCATTACCAGTAAAAGTAGTTACAAGCAGTAAAGAAACATCAGGAAATCACCATTAGGACAATCAAGAGTTTTTCACAGCATCGAAAAATGGTACATTCAGAACAGTTCAGTAGGTTCCGGTTCATTACCTTTTACAGGTGCCTGTCATTTCCTGGTGTAGATGTCCAGTTTCATTAGTCTCACTGGTAGTTTTTCTTTGAACTGAAGACAGTCCTGCTTTATACATTTGTCTTTTCTGGTACTTTCTAGTAACTGCTCTTCTTTTGAATTGCCAGGTGGGATGTTAGGGAGTTAGCCTATTTAATGATAGCAAATTCTTGATGCACTGAGTGTTTTGTTACTTATTTGTTTATTTATTTATTTTCTATTTTCACAATTTTTGATGGTTGAAATGTTTGGTTGACTTGCAGTTGTAGCACTTCTACCTTAGCTGACCTCTTTGCCAAGCTGATTTAATATTTGGGTATGTACACTGGTTGCAACGACAGTACTAAAGTAGGCAGCTTGTTGTCTTCTCTCCATCCACAGTTGAGTATGTCATAACCTACCTGGTTGAAGTATAGTATTCCTTTATTCAAGCAACGCTAAGCAGCAATCCTATTGAACTGGAAGCACTTCTTTTCATTTTTTGATGGTTTATATGACTTTGTCTGCTTATTTGATAGGGGACATTTCAAACTGGTCATTGGGTTAAATTCCCATTTCCTTAAACATGTGACAGTCCTAACTTGCAAACTGTGCAATGTTGTCAGAAATAAAAATTTCTGGGATCCCATGATATCTGATCACCTTTAAAGAGCTGAATTTTTAAATTTAATGATGTACTACATATTCTAAGGATACGACACTTGGATTAGTAGTCAGCATAAATGTGTTAATAACCGTCTTTGAAATGAAACTGCTTTTAGCCATTTTACTCCATGGCTTTTCTGGTATTTCATATGGGAGCATTTCATTTTTTGCATTGTTTTAATGAAAAATGTTGCAGATCTGTTTTCATAATCAGTGAGTGAATTATCTAAATAACAGCACTGAATTCTTGCATTTTACTGTGAATAGTTCTGATTCTATACAATTTTTGGATATTGATATGGAAGTATAGAATTATAGTATTTGGACTTCTGTTTGTAGGAAAGCTGTACATACAAATAAATACCTCCACTGTATTAGTATGCACTCTCCATGTTTTCAAGGGAATAGTTAAGAGCCAATATAGACATGTTTGCAAACTTAATACTGACATAGAAAAATGTACACAACTGGATGCTGCTATTGATGAATTTACTGAAAGGGGATATGATAGGAAATTTCTGGTTGATTTGAAAAAAGTTGTTTTTGAGAACAAGGATATTAGATACCCCCCCTTACTTTAGTGAACAATGCACTAATAATCAAATGCAACCTGATTTTGATCCTGTAAATATATTATGCTATCTTACTACATTTAGCAGCTGTAGTGATGGCGTTAGGGATATAATTAACAACTGGTGTATTCTGAGAAGTTGTACTGAATTTACAGGGTCTTATTCCTGAAAAAGCTAGGTTTGTCTATCGGAATTGTGAAAGCTTAAAATTAAAACTTTGCCATAAAGATCTAAAGTGTACGAATATGAACCAGCTTATAACAAAGAAGGGAACTGTCCCCTGCCATAATTGCAGTTGTTGTACATCCATTAACAGTGATGTCATATTTACACATCCCCAGCAGTGGTGAAAATTATCATATTAAATGTTTTGCAACATGTAATACTTGTTATATTGTCTATCTTGCAACATGTCGGACCTGTGCAGCTTTCTATGTAGGAAAATCTATTGGACGGCTTAGAGATAGGATTGTAGAACACTGGTCTGACAAAAAGAAGCAACTTAAACTCAGGTCTGACATAAAAAGAAGTAACTTGACAAACGCCATAGCCAAACATATTAGTGAGAATGGTCCAACACAAAGTTTTACGTTTAGAGTGCTAACTGTGCTTCAGAAAACAATCAAGGGAGCTGATATTAATAATAAATTGGAGTTGAAAGAATATAAATGGATTACACTTTTACAAGCGGTTGTTTTGCCTGGTGTTAAAATGATTACACTCAAACCAGTCCTAAAATATAGGATGTTATGTTTTAATTAGTTTTTAATTGTTCATTTATATATTTAATTGAAAACCTGTTTTTATTGGCTGTTTTATTGAATGTTTGCTATTTGATTTGTATTTAAGTAACTCAATGAGTCTATTTTTTTTTTTTTTTATCTTGCACTGAAGAAGGGTTGTTGTACCTGAAAACTTTGCTCTACCAGTAAATGTTTTAGTTGTATCGGTTTGTTTTTTGCTGCTCCTTTGGCTGTTAAAACAGCTCGCTCTTCCTTGGGGATATTTACTTTAGCATGTTCTTCATTGCCATGTTCCATCTTAGTGATACAGCACATCATTTTCAGTAAACATTCCCCAGACACAATAAACCTTTATTTAGAAATCCTTACATTATTACAGATACTTTTTTGTCTCTATTGAGACCAGGTCCGTGTTACCATGCAGTTAATGCATAGTTTATGAAACATTTTGTTAGTATTTTAGATGTTTGGTACATCACCAATTCCTCTCATTTTCTCTAAACTTGTATTTCTGTTTTTATTTTCTTTTGTCAGTCAGAAAATATCTCAAGTTGTAAGTGATGATGACTCTGATCATGCATTTTTTGGTCCTGCCCTTCCACCTGGCTTTAAAAAAGAAGCATCTCCAGACAGGTAAAAGAAAGTTAAAATAAGTTCGACATTTGATTTGTGTTTCTATTGTATTTTACACAGCAAAAATGCTAATTCTTCCTCTTAGAAAATGTGTTTATAAATTAAGGTGTTATAGAAACATAAAATCTTTTAACTGAAATCTCCTTTAGAATTAAGGAATGCTAGTTAGCTTGTATCTTTAGGAGTGTAATTTGCGTAATACATGTGGCATGACTTTAAAATGCATAACATGCTACTAAAATACTTTTGGATTGTTAATGAAGTCCGTATATCTGACACAAAGCAGCTGGGAAGCTTAACTCTGCCTGACTGGGATTGCTGCTGTTTGGTTGCTGAGCTTGACTGGAGTACTTTAAATGATACAATGATGTACAAATCCCAAATGCAAGCTCAGCTTAAAAGCATTTAGAGTTTAATGAATGTATTGCTGAGAATTATCATTTTTGCCTGACATTTTGAATTGACCAGAAAAATATAGGTACCTTCCTTCAGCACAAAACGGTACAAAATACATTTAACTATGACTCAAGGAGAACTAGATCACCCTCCTTACTCCTGTTTCCACTGCAAAAGTAGCTGTTGTCACTTGCTCAGCCTTGGTTATGAATAACTGGAACCGAATTATTCAGGGTTCAGTGGTCTTTCCTGCTGAACTGCTAGAGATATCTAGACTATACTTAATAACTCACATTTCAAATAGCTCCAGGCAATGAACTGCAGTTGGCAAGATCTAGGGGTGCTATTGGAGAGAAACCCCTAACAGTTTATTTCCTTCTAGAGGTCAGCATGACTAGGAGTGCCAATAATGGTCTTATTTCAAATGACCATGAGGTTGTTGTTTCTCTGATGTTCATGTTTCACTGTTGCAGTCATTACATTTGGGTTATCTGCTTGCAGGTTGCCCTCAGTTGGCCTGATTATCAAAGTCTTGGGTCCTGCATCGGTTGCTGTCTCATCTTCCATGACGTCAGGTAGTCAGGGGTATAAAGCATGCAGCTGACACAATTACATCAGTCTTTCTTGTCGTGCGGTGCCTGAAGCAGAAACAGTTTGCAAGTGCCAGTCGGCCGACTCTTGAAAGTTTTGTTTTCGAGTTTCAGATCAGTTATCTTCAACTAAGCTAAGTACCCCATTGGGGATCCTTTTTCTTGCTCTGAACCAATGTCAGTAAAAGTTAACAAATGTATTTCTTGTGGAAAGCAAATACCTCAAAGATTTTCATTCATACTGCATTCCTTGCTTAGGCCCAGACCACGACATACCTCGCTGTCGGTTTTGTGCCTTATTCAAACCTCGAACTATTCGTCTGTTCATTTTTGCTTCTAAATATTTTGGTACTCTGTTCAATTATCCAGAAATGGCTTCGGTAAGCCACCCGACTACCAACATTCTGAAAAAGCGCAAACATAAAGACAGAGACAGACCACATAGGTCCAAAGCTGCCGATGGCGGTTCTCCTAAGCTAGTCGCCAGTTCGCTGGTACTCAGTGAGGCGCTTTTGCAGCCCCTGATACCTGCTACTTCAGATTCGCAGGCCTCTACTGAGACCTATTCAGAGTCCAGTATGCCGCAAGATGCTTCGTCGACTGTGGAACCTGCGGATGTCTCTACCTTGGATGAGTCCAGAGCCACTGTGCAGGCACCGGCTTCTGAGGGTGAATACAGGCCTACTGACTTGCGTATTAAACCGATGCCATCTTCTTCTTCAAGGCCTAAAACTCGATCCATGCCTAGAAAACCGACGCCCAGACTGCATGGTCAGGCCCCTATGCCTAAAAAACAAATAAGAATGGCTGAAAACCTTATTACTCTAATAAGGGGAAACCACCCTTCTCCCTGTAAGAGACCTAGAACTGATTTTCCTTCTGATTCTTCTGATCAGGATTCTGAAATTTCTGTTTTCTCTGATGACCAGGAGTTTCCCTTATCTACCTATGAGGATTCTGATGCAGAGGACTCCATTCCCTCTTCTTTCCCTCCCCCCAGAGGATTTTTCTTTTGGTGAAACTTTGCATACTCTTGGGGAGCACTTACGCTGGGAAAGCCAGGATTACTCTGACTCCAAAAAGAGGCTTAGAGAATTCTTACTCCTACCTCAACACAGGCCTTTATCCCTCCTGTACTGGGCATTGTAGATGATGCCTTCTTGGAATCCAGCCTGGCCCCTGACACTTTACCTCCGGCTCCCAGAAAACCTGACCGGTATTAGAGTACCTGACTCTCACAAGCTCCTCTTTAAGAATCCTACTGCGGATCCTGAGACCATTTCACAGGGACCCAAAGGCATTAAGGCTACTACTGCCAAAAACCCTATACTCTCTGATAGAGATTCCAGGGCCCTGGACAGACGGTGTAAGAAGGTATACACTTCTGCAACTTTGGCCATTAGGGCCTTAAACTGCCAGTTTCATATATTAAAGTATCAGCAGCATATTACTGGATTGCTTAAACAAACAATAATGTTGATTCCTGACTGTGCTGAAAATAAAGAATTACAGGATTTAATGCATTCTGCTGAACAAGTTGGAAAACATACTTTGCAATGTGGTTTTGATTTGTTAGAGGCATCTTGCAGGGATGCGGTCACTGGGTCTGTACTTGGAAGGCATGATTGGCTTAAGGAGCAATATTTGCCAGATCATGTTAAAGCTAAATTATTGGATGCTCCCTTAAACCAAGACCACCTTTTTGGCAGCAGAGCAGAAGTAGTACTTAAAAAGATTGAGGAAAAAGCTAAATCTATGCAAACTGTTAAAGATTTCCTGCAAGTACAGCCTTCCAGATTTAGTAGGCACTGGCCTTCTAAGAATTGGTCCTTTCCTGCCTATTCCAGGCCTTCTCGGTCCAAAAACCCAGAACCAGCAGAAAACCCAGGCTTCAGTCCCAAGGTACTCACAGGCCTAAGCAGTGGGGGGCTCCCACTTCCAAAGCCGGGAGTAGTAAGACACCCCTTTATGGTAAACTGTCACAATGATGTAACTTTAAACCTTCCAAGCCCTGCTCAACTGACTGTTCCTTTAGGAGGAAAGATCGCCCTGCATGCAAAAAACTGGGAACTCGTTACCCAAGACAAATGGGTTTTAAACATAGTTTCCCAAGGATACAGATTCCACTTCCACTCCTTACCCAATCCCAAATGGTTGGCCAGACCTACCCAAATCAGTGGGTAGAGGCTCAAAAGCAAGTTCTCTCTCCTAAGCATCAGGGCTATTCAGTCTGTCCCAGAAGAAGAATGGGGGCAAGGTTTCTACTCAGGACTTTTCCTGGTACTCAGAGGCCATTCATGGCGTCCTGTCCTGTACCTGTCTATCCTAAACACTTTTTTGGTAATCCCAAAATTCAAAATGCTAACTCTTCATCAGCTGCTTCCCATGCTAGGCAAAAATGCCTGGTTAGCAACACTGGATTTAAAGGAAGCTTACCTGCACATCCCAATAAGGGAATCTTGCAGAAGATACCTACGCTTCAGAGCAGGCTGCATGCACTATCAGTTCTCTGCACTGCCCTTTGTGAATACCCTGGGTGCAGTAGATAAGCCAAAGTGCCTAGCTCCAGTCATTGCACTTTGCAGGCAAAGAAATATTCATATATACCCATACCTGGATGATTGTCTAATTCAGGCAGAAAGCCAGGGCATACTATTAAATCATCTGGCATTTGTAAAGAAATTACTAACTTCTCTGGGGTACACCATAAACAAAAAAGAAATCACATCTAGTACCCTGCCAACAAATTGTATTCTTGGGGGAAAGCTTGAATACAACTTCCCAGATGGCCTACCTCATGGCAGAGAAAAGTTCATTTGACAACCTACTTCAAAGTACTGGCCACAAAGACCCAGCTATCTGCAAGGAAAATACTGCAAGCCCTGGGGTTCATGGCCTCTTGCATTCTACTAATTCCATATGCAAGACTGCATATGAGGAAACTACACTGGCATCTAAAAAGCCTATGGTGTCAACATTCTCAGGACCTAGAATCAATGATTCCTATCATACCTTGTCTAAAGATGGTGTTCCTTTGGTGGGCAGAGGCCTGCCACCAAAACAAGGGACTGCCATTCACTGTACCCCCTGCCTCCCAAACCCTAACAGAAGCATCAGACTATGCATGGGGGGGGGGGGGCTCACTTAGCAGGACATTGCATTCAGGGCAAATGGAACCAGAGTCAAATGCACCTGCATATCAGTCAAAACAAAGAATGCTCTGACAACCTTCACGGATCACATTCTTCCAGGACAATTATTGGTAAAAATGGACAACACCACTATTATGTGGTACATAAACAAGCAGGGGGGAACCCACTCATACCCGCTCTGCAGACTAGCCATGGCTCTGTGGAACACAGCCTTGAGCTACCAAGTGCACCTACAAGCTCAATTCCTACCAGGCAAGCTGAATACACTGGCAGATGACCCAAGCAGAAATTTCATGGACCCACACGAGTGGAAACTGGAACCAAAGATATTCAACATTTTGAGAAACAAATGGGGGAGCCCAGTGATAGACCCGTTTGCCTCCCCTCGGAACTACCAATTGGACAAATTCTGCACAAGGACTCCCCACAGACAAGCTTGGAAAGTGGATGCCCTGTCCTTCACCTGGAAAAACCTATCAGTTTATGCCTTTCCTCCTCTTCCTCTCTTCTCCAAAGTGCTACTAAAGATCAAACAGGACAAACCAAGGACAGTACTTTTGCACCAAACTGGCCACGCCAACACTGGTATCCCCTCTTGCACAGTGTGTCACTTCTGGAACCATGGCAACTGCCTCAGACCCCTACACTGCTGTCCCAGCAGGAGGGACAGATTCTGCACCCACAGCTTCAAACCCTGAACCTTGCAGCCTGGCTAATTATAAGATCTCTCCATTACCACCCCTCAGTAAGCAAGTGATGGATGTCATTCTGGAGGCAAGGAGGCCTAGTACTAGAAAATCATATGCTGAAAAACACGGGATGGACACAACTGTGCCCAATTTATTGCTCCGTTTTGCCAGTGTTGCTGTTTTCTGATTGACTAGCTGGGGTCTGTTTTTTGTAGTAGTTTTATTTTTACACTTTCATTCAAATATAAAATCAACTACTAGAGGAAGGTTTAATTTGAGGTGGTGTTTGTTGGGGTTTTGTATGTGTGTATGCACTCACATAAACACACCACACAACACATTATGTAAAGCTATGTTGCATTCCTTTACACTGAAAAGAATGAGAGATGCAGTCTTTGAGAGAGTGACTTTGTGTTTTGCATATTTAAAGTGTGAATGTTTAGGTTTTAGTGAATAGTGTAAACATAGTGTGTTTAGGGAAATTTTAGTTGCACTGGTGGTATATCAAGGATATATATAAATTTGTAATGACAAAGTAAGTGACACAAATGTCTCTGTAGTACATCATATGCACATTATTCTGACCCTTTGTCTGGAGGTGTTAGGATAAACGAATAAAATATGTATATAGTGTAATATACTCATGCACGTATACGTGTGTGTGTGTGTGTGTGTGTGTGTGTATATGTGTATGTATGTGTGTGTGTGTGTGTGTATGTATGTATGTATATATATATATATATATATATATATATATATATGTGTGTGTGTATATGTATGTGTATATAAGGGAAAATATAACAAAGGAGGGTAGATGTTTGAAGAAATTTATAAAAATATTTGGCAAGGAAGATGTGAATTCAATAGTAGGTGTTGAGAATGAATTTTCATATTGCTCCCAAAGATACAGAAATTGGGCTAGCTTTGACAAAATTTGCATTTCACAGGAACTTGCATTTAATTGAAAGTTTTGATGCACAGAGGGCATTATTTATGCCTTAAGGTGCCCTTATAATAAATTTTACATAGGTGAAACAGAGACCATTTAAAATTAGGTTACTAGAACATATCAAAGATCTAGTTAAAAATAGGAAGGAAAGTACAATAGCCCATTTTAACAAATTCCATAGTGGTAATACTGATGGTTTGAGGGGTACTGTTTTGGAACAAATTGATGTGTATTGTGATGAAAGTGATTTAATTGCTTTTTAAGAGTCTATATATATATATATATATATATATATATATATATATATATATATATTGTAAAATTCAGTACTTTGTCCCCTAAGGGGTTAAATAATGAAATTAATTGGAGATTTCTTATTTAAAATTTTAATGAATGTGATTAATTGTATTTAATTGCTTAATTGAAGGGTGTATTTAGGCAGGTTACTCATTGTTAATGTTATACTCCTTGAAGGCTTGTGGAGCCGAGACGTTAGTTTGTGTTTTTACAATAAATTTCCTGGATTACTAGCCGGTGGTTCTGCTTTTGTGCTTCAACTTTTGTGTTATTGCTACATTTTCTTCATTTGTCTGGATATGGCTAGTGATCCCAACTTGGACCTGCCTCGTTTGTTTCGCGCCTGTAATGAGGAAGGAACTCAGAAGTCACTTGAGAGCTTTTTTCAGTTAGGTGACCGGAATATATCCGGTAATGTATCTGGTTTGCCTAATGGTCAAATAACTACAAATGATGCTAACATTGTATTGACTGTGCCTAATGTATGGAAGAAATTAGAAGAAGATCCGTAATAAGACGTTCGGTAATCTATTTGCAACTGTTGGCAAAATTACATCTACGTTATCAGTAAAAAAATAAAGCATTGTGTGATGAATTGGAGAAACTGATGTTTAAAGAAATGGCTAAATTTTTTAACATCCAAAGTGTACAGAGGTATATATAATTAGATGTTTCTCCTCGTGGCTTACAAGCATACAAATATCCCTCTCTGCCGTTCGATATGGATAATGCTATTGATGAACTTTTCCATCAGCAGTGGGTTACTGCCGCCCATGTGTACTATGGAATGGATTACCATACTTTTGGAAGGGGACAGGTTAAAACAAAGTGAAGTAAGGGAACAAATTATAACAACTTGTTCCTCATTGACATCCAATTTAAATACAGAATATCTGGATACATTTTTGTTTGACAATAATAAACTCAAATCTTATGAGGGTGACAGCATTGAGTGAAAGAAGGTTAAATTACTTCGTGATCTATATGATTATGATAATGGGAGAGCCTTCTTGTCTCAGGCCAATCGGAAAAGATCTGTGAGACATGTATATTTTCTGGAATACGGCTGGCATTCAAATACGTCATTTTCCAATTCGGAAGGGACTAATTCAACAGAAGATGTCGAAAGGGATGAATATCCACACCTACCAAATGCACAACAGCGTGGACAGTTTTGAACAGACTTTTCAGGGGAATTATAACAGCCCAAAAGGAAGTCCCCAAGGGAGAAAGTGTCAGGGAAATGTATTATGGACAAACAAAAGATGGACATCAGCAACAGTACTTCAAAAGAGGTAAATGTTAATTTGCCATTTGCGAGTGACTGTTGTAATTGTATTGACTTGTCTGGTTACACTTTGGACAATAGCAAATATAGCATATTAAATTGTGGCCTTAAATTTGTTCCGACTGTTATTCCTAAACTGCATGAATTGAGAACTGATTTGTTTAGATTTATTAGGAAACTACATTTGAAATGTTTTTTTTTAATAGCATGAATTCTGTTAGTGAATCTGTAATGGAGTGTGATGAAAGTTTTGATGAATTGGATAGTGACAGCTTTTACTCTTCTGAAGAAGAGTATAATGTTTACACATTGTTTGTTTGACACGAGCAAAGTGATTTATGAGTGACTTTATTCCAAAGTTTTTGAATGAAGGGGTGCAGCATACTTACTCTATGCTACAATTTGCAGTGGAAAAAGAGTTTATGGAATTTAAAAATGTGGGGTTTAACCTGACAAAAAATGAATGGCAAATGTTGAAAGCATGGAGTATAAGATAGGATATTATTTTTAAACCTGCGGATAAAGGGAATAAGTTAGTAATTATGAGCTATGGTCAATATTTAAACATGTGTAATGAACATTTGAGTAATGGAAATTTATATAGACAAGTAGAACTAAGAGTTTACATGGAAGCAGTAGAAAAATATATTAACCTGCTTTAAAAAGGGTAGGAGGTTGGGTTATTTCTCAGAGAAAGATATTAAAAAGACGTTTAGAGTGGTAGGATGTAAAATGGCCCAATACTATTGCCTTCCCAAAATCCATAAGTCTTTAATCCCCTAGGATGTACTATAGTATCTGGGGGGTATTTCTTATGTAAAATTGGAAGTTTTTACCTTTCCATCTATTACCTAAAGTTAAGTTGTTACCAGCGTATATTCAAGATGTGTTTGACTCTTTGGATAAGATCAAAACAGTACAATAGGGTGATAAAATGTACTGGATTACAATTGGTAAAAGTCTATACACCAAAATTAGCCATGAATTTAGGTTAGAAGCTGTGAGATTTTTTTTTGAATCAAAGCCTATCTACTGAATTTGTTATAGAACTGTTAGATTTTTGTCTTAAACATATAACTTTTTTGAATTTGGAGAAATTTTGTATAGACAAAAAAGGGGAACAGCAATGGGGCGGCATTTGCCCCCTCATATGCAAATCTTAGTACGGACTTGTTCGAAAATTAGTATATTTACAGGAGTGAGTTTTTTCATAAATATGTTAAACTCTGTTACAGATTTATAAACAACTTGATTTTTTTATGTGACAGTGGTGAAAAAGAAATAGAAGGGTTTGTTGGCATGTTAGGAAAGAACAGGTTTGGATTAGAATTTGATGGTTTAAAAGGTGGAAAAAATGCATAATTTCTGGATGTAACCCTTGATGGTAGTGACAAGGCTATTCAAACAAAGGTTCAAAGAAAATTTGAAAGTGGGACACAATTTGTGAGGGAAGAAAGTTGACACCTCCCTCACACCATTCATTCTATCCCTTTCTGGGGAATTCATATGAATCTTTAGATTATGTAATAATGAATTTGATTACAAGAGGGAAATGTGCAATGTTATTAGCATGTTTAGGATGAGAGGTTTTGACCAAGAGATTTTTAGAAGGATGTTGGAAGAAATTTCTAAAAGAATATATTGTTCAGCCTACTGTGAGTAATCAAATGCAAAGATTTAGGGTGAACAACAGACCTCAACATCAAGAAGATATGTATTTTATTGGATCTACCTGACAACATCGACACGTCATAACACCGACAACGACTTCACCGGCGCCAGAAGATCGACAAGTCAGAAGACCGACGGAGGAAAACACCGACGCTGAGAACACTGAGATGGGGAAAGGATGTGCAAGTATGCGGTAGTGATGGCCGTTAGGGTGCGAGTAAGGTAAGTGTGCGATGTTGACGGTCTGTAGGGATAGGGGTGGGATAAGTGAGTTAGGGTTAGGCGGGTCAGGTAAGGGTGTGAGTAAGTTAAGTGTGTGATGTTGACTGTCTGTAGGGATAGGGGTGGGATAAGTGAGTTAGGGTTAGGGCGCGGGTTAGGTAAGGGTGCAGTAGTGATATTTTTGGGTTAGCGGTTAAGTGAGTTAGGGTTAGGGCGCGGGTTAGGTGAGTGTGTGGTAGTGACGGACCTTAGGGTTAGGGTTTCGGTTAGGGTTGTAGATAGTTGTGTATGTAAGGGTTAGTGTTGGTTTGTAAGGGTTTTGGTGTGCTTGTGTTGTGTGTGTGGGTTTTGGACAGGGGATTTGTTTTGTTTGTTGTTATGATGTGTCAAGTGTATGAGGTGTCGTGTTTGTGAACTGTCGATTATGTGGTGTCAGTGAAGTCGTTCTGTGTGTTATGAAGTGTCGATGTTGTCAGGTAGATCCATTTTATTGCAACATTTAGGAGTTTTAGTACTATAATAAAAACATTATTAGGATACTATTGGGAGTATATTTTATGTTTAAGTGATCCATTTGTGGAAAAATTGTTTTGCCTTTCAGGACAGGGAGGAACCTTAAAGACATATTAGTGAAGTCCAAAATAGTAGCCCCTATAATGAAGTTACAGCTTAATTTAAGAGAAACTGGGACCATTGGCTGTGGAAAGTGTAAGGCTTGTAATTACATTGTTCGATACTTTAAATAAATTAATGGTTTCCTATTTGAGGTTAAGGATAGTTTTTGTTGTGGCACAGAGGGTATTATTTATGCCTTAAGGTTCCTTGTAATAAATTTTACATAGGTGAAACAAAGAGACCATTTAAAATTAGGTTACTAGAACATATCAGAGATATAGTTAAAAATAGGAAGGAAAGTACAATAGCACATTTTAACAAATTCCATAGTGGTAATACTGATGGTTTGAGGGGCAGTATTTTGGAACAAATTGATGTGTATTGTGATGAAAGTGATTTAATAAATAAATAGCTTTTTAAAGAGTCTGTATATATATTTTAAAATTCAGTACTTTGTCCCCTAAGGGGTTAAATAATGAAATTAATTGGAGATTTCTTATTTAAAATTTTAATGAATGTGATTAATTGTATTTAATTGAAGGGTGTATTTATGCAAGTTACACATTGTTAATGTTATACTCCTTGAAGGTTTGTGGAGCCGAGACGTCCGTGTGTTTTTACAGTAAATTTCCTGTGTTGGATTACTAGTGGTGGTTCTACTTTTGTGCTTCAGCGTTTGTGGTATTGCTGCAAAAACCAAGAAAACCCTACTGATTACAGCAGCCCAACTTCACCTCAGATAAAACAAGGAATAATGACTGGCTTTAATTAAAAATAGAGTTCATTTCCAAAGATACTGGGTGAGTGAATAAATAACAGAAATTATTTTTTGAGCTATGATGCAAACTCGGAATTGCCTAGACATAGTAAGGCCTTGCTTAATCTAATTATGGTGGCTGCCAAAAAAGCAATTACTAGAAAATGGAAATCAAAGTCTTAACCAACTGTTCTACAAGTTGTGAATATAGTAGCAGAAATAAAACAACTGGAATTGGCATCTTTAGAAAAGGGTAGGTTCAAATTGCATAGAAAAAATGGGAATTTTGGGAGCAGTACATGCAGAGGAGGCATGAGGTTTAATAGAAGGCAGGATTTGAATGAGCTGTGTAATGTTTGACTGACAATGACTGGATAGATTATATGTGATGTCTAATGTGTGCAACTAAAAATTATGTCAATATGGTTTGTGATGTATAATGTTTGCTACTAAAATTTATGTGAGTATTTGTTTTCATTTATATAAATGTACGATTGCATGAGTCATACATGATGATAAATATGTTTCTTGTTTAAGTTTTTTTAACATTTATTTTAGTTATCACACTGCATTGAAATGAATAGGAACAGTAACTCGAACTAAAAAAAAAAAAATACAGAGAAAAACAGATAAATTGAGTAAATGGAATACGTGGGTTTCTTAAGATTTATGCTGCAGGAAATGCTCCAAGATTAGGTTACTCTGCTCAGTTTCATGGCTCAAGGATTTGTTACTTGTCACAAAATACGATTCCTAATGTTAGTGTTGATATGTCAAACACTATGCTTCGACCTTCATAATAGTTTTATATAAAGATGTCATTTGATATTTATTCACTCATTTGTGCACATGGAGATATTTATGCATTTGACAGAGTATGGAGTGGTCTGGTTTTACATACATAAAATGTTACACATTAAGCTAGTTGATAAAATGCTTTCCCTATATTTTATGTATTTAACAATAGACTCCATGTGTTGCACATATCTGGGTTTCCCCCCCCCAAGTATTTTCAGGAGATTTCCAGTTTTGTACATCTGCTGCTACATCCTTATCTTTATCACTGTAGTAGTCTATGATTAGACCACATCTAAGAGGGATTCAATTTTACCTTTGAGCGAAAGGAAGAGAGGTTAGGTATCTGATAAGTTATTGTGACGAAAACGTATGTGGATTAACTTTACGGCATTATTGTGCTGTTGCTTGTGCTTTGCAATTTCGTTTGCTGTGCTGTGCTGCTGTGACTTTTAGCTTGCTGTGGATTGTTTTTGTGCTTGTTCATTAAAGCAGTTGTCCGTTTTGCTGAGCTCCGTGTGTGCCTTACTTCAGGTTTACCAGTTTTTATCTTGGGCATTCAGACCACTGGTTTGGTTAATTGTTTTTTGTGGACCCCTCCGAATAGCTGATGGGAGTGGTTTTAGGTTGGGAGGGCTTTTTACATTAACTTTCAGTTTGGGTTTCAGTGCCACAGTAAAGTGGAGTAATATTTTTTTTTTTCAGTAATCTATGCAATGACCATTTGGTGGGTTTATTAATTAGTTTGGGTAATAAATCATTATGGCATGAGTTTGGCAAGTCATAGAACAGCATATAGTAGGTACCATAGAAATTTTGGTCCTTGGGGACCCTGTGGCAGAGTGAGTCAATGCGATAGAAGTCTACAGTTATGAAGACAGATTCCAGATTACTGTTGGAAGCATGCTCCAAAAATAGGATGCTGGATTTCAGAACCATGTTTTTATTTATTGTGCTCAGTCTGGCACATTGATAAGGGATATGTATTATTTAATGCTTTATTTTAATGCATTATTGCTGTATGTTCAATGTGCATTTGCTCCTTTATAGGTTCATAGGTTCATACTAGGCTATCTGCCCTAGGGCATTTATAAGCCTAGCCAGGGTGTGTTTGGCTTTCGCCACCCATTTTAAATAAATTTTGCTATGCCCTTTTTCGAGGTTAGTATACTGTGCCTCTGTCTAACAGTGACACAGAAGTGATACCCGGGGTAAACCTACGATCTCCCACCCACTCATCAAGATGCCTCTTAAAGAGAGTCACTGAGGGACTCTGCCTAACCTGGACTGGGATTTTATTCCAGAGTGAAGGGAGCCTCTGGGTTATGAATCTGTCCCTCCAGCATGTCCTATTTATTTCAGTGCTGAGGTTCAAGTCTCTGGAGTACATAGCTCGATGGGATTTGGATTTTCTGAGGTGCAGCATGTCCATTAATTCCGGGTTGGACATGGCTTTATATGTCAGGCACAGATCGCCTCTGAGCAGGCGGTATGCCACTGAGTAGAGCTGGAGTTTCTTTAACCGGGCAACATATGGCATCTGTTTGAGCCCTATGATCCTCTTGATGAGGTACTTTTGGGGTCTTTCCAGTTGCTGCAGGTGTCTGGTAAGGTACATCCTGAAAGGAGCATTGTACTCAATTATGGGCCTGATGAGGGATGAGTAAAGAGGCACGATGACCTCCCCTGATCTAGATGTGAATGCCTTCATGATTAGGTGGGCTATATAAAATGTTTTTCTAACCACTTTGGCCACGTGGTTGTCAAATGAGAGATTGCTATCAACTTGGGTCCCCAGGTCCCTAATTACTTCTTCTGTACTTAATGGATTACCACCTATGTGGTAATTTGTGGGCACTTTGTTTTTGCCAAAGGGATGACTATACACTTTTGGCGTTTAGCTTGAGGCCATGACTCTGGCACCAGTTGTCTGTTTCTATGAGGCCCTTTTGGAGGATGCTTGTGTCGGCTGGAGAGTCGATTATGGCGCCCAGTTTGCAGTCATCTGCGAACTTAGTCAGCCACAGTCCTTCCGTGTTGGCCTGTACCTCCGAGAAATGTATACCGAACAAGAGAGGTCCCAGGACTGAGCCTTGTGGGACGCCACTTGTAACTGGTTTGGAGTCTGACATGGCTCCAGCAATTCTAACCATGTGGGTTCTGTCCTTGAGCCAGTTTGCAACCCATCTAGTGACATAGGGGTTTATATTTAAGCTGGTGAGCTTATCTATAATGCCCAAGTGGGGTATTGTATCGAAGGCTTTTGCGAGGTCCAGGTAGTCTGTGTGGACCACCTTCCCTCGTCAATGGCCTTGGTGACTGTTTCAGAGAAATCAACCAGGTTTAAGAGGCAGGATCTGCCCTTAACAAAGCCGAACTGGGTAGGATCCAGTGTCTGTAGGTCCCCAATATCTTTATTTATGAGGTCCATGATGATCCTTTCCATAGCTTTGCAGACTAAGCTAGTCAGGCTTATGGGGCAATAGTTTCCAGGATCCGTTGAGGCACCACCTTTGTGGAGAGGGACCACTGTTGCTGTACGCCACTCTTTGGGTACATATCCTGTAGTAAGGCTAAGATTGAACAGTAGTTTTATGTTTGGGTTTAGCTGTTCTTGGAGTTCATGTAGGACGCAGCCCGGGACACCGTCTGGTCCCATTGATGCTGTGTTTTAGGGCAGCTCTTACCTGAGTATCTGAGATGTCAGGGGGGCAGCACTCTGCTGGGATAAATATTTGCCCTTTTGGTGGGGAGGGGGGGGGTTTGCGCAGAACCTGTCAGCTAGGATGTTGGCAATGTCTGTGGGTTCGGTGTATTTTTTGTCATTTTGGACTAATTCTGAGCATATCTGGGAATTCCCACCCAGGTTCCTAACATAACTAAAGAAAGCCTTGTGATTATCCTTAGTGTCCTGTGCAATTTTTCTCTCTAAGCTGGTCTTAGACGATTTTATGAGTGCCCGTAGTTTTTTGCTGATACTGATCAGAGATGCCTTCCCTTTTTGGGATTTTGCTCTATCATATGTAGTAGCTTCCTCCTTCTATTGTATAGTTTGTTTATGGCTGGGGTCCACCAGAGAGAACGTCTGCCTTTGGAGGATTGGGTCTTGGTTTTATTTGGGATTGCATGATCCATGCATTCCTGAAGGTGTTCGTAGAATGCGTTTATAAAGGATTCTGCGGTCTGGGCCGTATTTTCCACAGGCCCGGGGGCTTTGAAGGATTCCACCTCGGTTTTGAGGAGTGTGAAATTTGCTTTAGAGAAGTTTTTCACTGTGGTTTTCAGGGCAGGGCGTGGAGTCGGGATGTGAATATCCAGTGAGATTAGTTTATGGTCTGATCTTACCAGTGAGGGATACACTTCTGGTCTGGAGCATAGAGTCCCCATGTTGGTGATGATCAGGTCCAGTATGTTTTCCCCTCTTGTGGGAGTGTAACAAGTTGTTCCATAGCATTTGAGTTTATAAATTCTAGGAACCTTTGGGCTAGGGTGTTGGAGCTAGAGTAATGCTACCAATTTATGTTTGGGTAGTTGAAGTCGCCCAATATAATGGTGTATGTATTTCCCTTTCAGGCACATACTTTTTAATCATTTTGTGGTTAGGCAGTTTTTTCTTAGGAGTAGGAGCTGTCTTTTAGTATATTTGTATGCAGGTAAGATTTTCCTTGTTTTGTGTTTGATGTTTTGGTTTTCTGGATCACTCCTTGCTGTATTTTATAAAATTATCAATGAGGTTTGACAGATTTTTAATTTTTAATCAGCATCAGACAAAGCCACATGTCTGCAAGGTACATCTAGTAGCGTTTAACCTCATAATAAACATCCAGGTAGTTTTTTCTTTAACACTTTCAATGTTGGCACTGTTCTTGACATAATGTGGAAGAGCTCTACCATTTACCTACCATTCTAAAAACCAGTTTACTTAATATCTTTTATTAATTTATATTTTACTTAGACAGGGACATAGGTACACATACATTAAAAAAACAAACCATAGTTGCATTTTTTCATACAATATACATATGTTTTGTTTTTAACAATTAACATTCGCTTCAGCTTTGCATAAATTGCTCAGTTCTTGCCTTCCCTTAAACCTCATTTTCTCATGAACATTATTCTGCACGTTTTGCTCCCACGGATGCCATTCAGTTCTATGTAATTTGATCTTCCCCTGTTCTAAAGGTCGCACATCATTTCCATTTGCTTTACAGTATTCCGTACTCCAGCTGTTGCTGATTTTAGATTTTGATTTCTATTTTCTAGTAATTGCTTTTTTGACACCCAGTGACATTAAACTTTAGTAAGATCTTACTATGTCTAAGCAATTCTGTTCTATTTCTCATCTCAAAAATTTAATTTTTAGTTACTATCTTTTGTTCTCCCAGTGTTTTTTTTGTCAAATTACACTGTAGACATTTTTAACTCTGCATATTCCTTACATTCCCCAAAACATGTTCTTAATTGCCATTGTCTTCCCTATCGCATCTCCAACATTTACTGTATAGTTGGGGAAAACCTCTATAAAGTATTTTGGGGTATAGCAGTAACTAAGCAGGCACTTTCATGCAAAAATCCTAAGCATTCTGGACTTGGTTGGATACTTGGGAGCCTTACAGATTTATTCCCAAGTTCTCCAGTAATTTGCTTTTCTATTCTCTTTTCTTAGTATTTTCTCTCCTCCTCTGACTGATGCTTATTAGACTCATCTAAAAACTCTACCAGACCTCTTTCACTTAGCAGTCCCAATCCTTTCTCTTTGTATACACTCTGTCTTCCCTATCGAGAATTAATAATATCTAACCTGCAATCCAGACTCCTACTTACACTCCTCTTATTCTGTTGTCTTTCTGTCCCAAGTTATTTGCTCCCAGTACCTTGATTCCTTTATAATTTTTTTCAAGTAAATTATCTGTCTTGCCTATTTTCCATGCCTCTACTTCCAGTCATCCCTATTGTTCATAGGTCATTACTAGGCTAATTATAGGTAAGAACCAAAACCACAAAATGTGCACTCAATCCAGAAAAATAAATCACAGGCTACAGGTCCGAATGAAACTTTCATTTTCTCTGGCCCTTCGGTCAAAGACCTTCAAGGAATAATAAACCTTATTCCAAAGAAACCCTTTATATTGCAGATATTAATTACAGGTAAGGCCCTACAGGCCTAGCTGCACACCCCAAACCATGTGGATCCAGAGTATGAGTGTCTGGGGGGGGGGGGGTTTTTTAAGGAGGTAACTCAGGATTTATGGCGGTGTTAGGATAATGCGTTCATAGGAATTTACTAGGCTAGCAGCCCTAGAGCCC
This sequence comes from Protopterus annectens, assembly GCF_019279795.1. Lineage (NCBI taxonomy): Eukaryota > Metazoa > Chordata > Ceratodontiformes > Protopteridae > Protopterus > Protopterus annectens. Next base: position 1,893,801,424 of record NC_056735.1, read on the forward strand.
TTACAAGCCTAGCCATGTTAATCCGGAGTTGCCCCAGTTTTCCTTGGTTAGATGGATATAATGCACAGAGCACGTCTATAATCAACACCGACTATCCCTTGTCCGGAGTGAATTTGCGGACTCTGATCCATTTGTCTAGGTTGCATTTGAGTAGGGTCAATGAAAAGCTGTGCTTCATATGAACTGAAAGTTTATTCCAGAGGAGCAGCAGTCTCTGGAGATGTATCTGTCTCTCCAGCATGTTCTTTAGGTTAAGATCACGAGAACAAGTGACTCTTGTGCCATTTGACTTGTGGATGTGCAGGATTTCCATCAGGGCAGGGTCAGAGACTGCTGTGTAGGATTTCCATCCGGGCAGGGTCAGAGACTGCTTTGTAGGCCAGGCACAAGTCTCCTCCAGCAACCTTTAAGATACGGAGTTCAGTGACTGGGTTTTAGGTCTATCCTCATAGGTCATGGTTTGGAGGCCCCGTATTTTCTCGATGAAAAACTTCTGTGATCTCTCCAGCTGCTGCAGATGTCTGGTGAGGTACATGCAAAAGGGAGCATTGTACTCTATTAATGGTCTATTGAGGATAGAGTATAATGGAGTTATAACACCCTTTGACCTGGATGCGTTGCCCTTACTTAAGAGATCTGCAGTGTAGAAGGCTTTCCTTTCTAGTGTGGAAACTTGGTGGTCGAAGTTCAGGCTGCTGGGAACCTTTGTTCTCAGATCGCGCACCACTGAGTTTGAACTTGGGGAGGTGCTGTCAGTATTGTAATTAGCAGGGAATTCTGCTTTGGAAAAGGGGATAATGCACTTTTTTATGTTTGGTGCCAAAGTCATGGTCTAAAACTAATCATTTGTTTACATTAGCCCCTACTGTAGTATTTTAACTTCGTTGGGGGACTTAATGATTGCTCCCAATTTGCAATCATCAGCTAACTTGGTGAACCAAAGGCGGTCTACTTTAGCTTGGACTTCCAAACAGGAAAGGGCCCAGTACAGATCTTGTGGTATGTCACTGGTGACTGGTCTACTGGTAGAGGTGGCGTCACCAACTTTGACAACATGTGTTCTGTCAGTGATCCAATTGGCAACCCATCTAATAATATAAGGTTTGATTCCCACTGAGTGGGGGATTGTGTCAAAAGTGTTGGCTAGGTCGAGATAGGTTTTATTCACTGTCTTACCTTTATCCAGGGATTTGGTAACTTTCTTGAAGTCTACTAGGTTTAATAAGCATAATCTACCCTTAAAGACAAACTGGGGTGGGTCTAGAGTTTGAAGATCACCTATGTCCTTGTTAAGGTCCATGAAGATTCTTTCCATAGCCTTGCAGATGAGGCTGGTTATTCTTATTGGTCTATAATTTCCAGGGTCAGTTGATGGCCCCCGTTTGTGCAAGGGAATTACTATTGCTGTTCTCCACCCTGCTAGAACAAAGCCAATTTTCAAGCTATCATTAAAGAGAACGCCAAGTGGGTCCACTAAGTCCAGTTTTAGATTGTTTAGTAAGTAAACTGGGATGTTATTTGGTCCCACTGAGGTTGTGTTTTTGGCCTTGGAGAGTGCAGGTATGACCTGATTTCTAGAGATACTAGGCAGAGGACTGGTGTCTGGTACGCTTTAGGGTATAGCTGGTGGGCACAAGTGGGTGAAGGCACCAAATATGTCCACTAGCAGGTTGGCAGTTTCCTCGGGTATAGAATGAGTGGTGCCATCCACTACCAGTTCAGCAAATAGCTAGGTATTCCTTTTTAGAATTCAGATGTAGTTAAAGAATGCCTTATGATTATCCTTGGCTAGGGATGCTGTTTTTGATTCATAGTTCGCCTTAGAGAACTTTATAAGATTTCTGATTTGCCTGTTCAATCTGTCGAGGGAATTCTTCCTCTGCTGAGTCAGTTCCCTCTTATTCTTAGATATCAGTTTCTTCCTCTTGTTATATAACCTGTTTATACTTGAGGTCCACTAGGCTGGCTTGTTTTTTTTGGGAGGAACTGGTTTTGATCCTGTCCTTTACAGCAGAGTTTATGCAGTTGTACAAGTGTTTTATACAGGGCAGTTTCATGCACCTCTGCATATGAGTCATCGTCTGTGATTTGGGGGGGTATAAAACATGTTGTGCCATCACTTAGGCTGTAGTTTGCTTTGGAAAAGTTTTTTTTTTTTTTTTTTTTTTTTGCTCCTGTGAGGGTCTCTGGTCCAATTGTTGGTTCGAATGAGCCTGATTAATGGCCCAACCTCACCAGGGAGGGCATCACACAGATGGAGATGTAGTGCCCCCCCCCCCCATGAGTACTGTGTCTGTGAGGGTCTCTGGTCCAATTGTTGGTTCGAATGAGCCTGATTAATGGCCCAACCTCACAAGGGAGGGCATCACACAGATGGAGATGTAGTGCCCCCCCCCCCATGAGTACTGTGTCTAGGAAATTTGAGCCCCTTGTGGGGGTGCAGACTATCTGTTCCAGAGCATTTGTGTTGCCAAAGTCCAGAAACCTCTGTGCGAGCATGTTTGTGCTCATGTACTTCTCCCATTTGATGAAGGGATCTCCAGGGAGACAAGTGTTGGGCTGTATGGTGAGTACCTCCAGTAAGTTCAGGTAGGTGGTGTGCTTTTCTTGGTTCATGGCGTGGGGGGACCTGTAGCCAGCAATGCTGTGGGGTACTTTGTCTATAGTTAATTGGACATGGAGTAGTTTGAGAATCTCGTTCTGTTTGACCAGTCTTGAGGTGTACTTGGCCATAATGAAGATGGATACACCTACACCTTTGGTTGTTCACACTCATTTTGAGGTCTGAACGTGTGGAAGGCATTGTAGCCTTGCACGGCTGGGGTGCTTTCCACAGCCTTGAACCATACCTTAGTGACCACACAGGTGCCAGCATCTTCCATGGTGAGGATTGT
>NC_056735.1:1893809317-1893832438 GCF_019279795.1 Protopterus annectens
GTTAGTGAGCACCAGATCCAGTATGTTTGATCCTCTGGCTGGAGAGTGCACTTTCTGTTCCAGGGTGATTCTGTTTAAGTCCAGGAAGCATTGTGTGTGTATGAGTTTGAGGCAGCATAAGTTTCTCAGTGTATAGAGGATTAGTTAGTCACTTATAAATAGGGTGATTGGATAGTGAGTGCCTCTAGTGAATTTAGGAGTTGAGTTGAGATGGTGACTAGCCATAATATGGTGAGGGAACTTGTAAATGGTGACTTGCACGTGGATGATCTCCTTGTCATGTTTAACCAGCCTGGAGGTATGTTTGTTGCTAACATAGATTGAGACACCTCACCTTTCTCTACTACTTTTTGATAATTCCAAACATTTCCAGAGAGAGTTTTCTGTAAATGTCCTATTTACCTGAATATGGTCTCCTCTTAAATATATGTGTGAGATACTGTACAAGTTGATGTCTTTCTTAACAGATTTTCACATTCATGGATGCCCTTGGCATATTGTACTCTTTCTAATTTACTTGTGCTTGTTTTGGTGTAAGTTTCCATATTCAAGTTTGGGTTTAATGTAACTAACACACAATGATTTCGTCATTTCTGACTTCCTTGACTTTATAAATAATTTGATACAACCTATAGTTCTGTAACTAACCAGTTGGTTGACATGATTACAAAAATTCAAAAGCTGGATCACTCGTATACCCAGGTGCTTAAATGAATCTTTAGTTTCAACAACTGTGTGTTATACTAAATATTCACCTTTTAATTTGTCTCCAAAATCTCATGCTGTAATTTTGATTTATTTAGTAGCATATTATCCTCCTTTTGCCCAAGTGGTCAATTTAGGTAAGTTCTTTTGCAGATCTGTAACACGTGATCAGTTTGCCTGTTTTTTAGTAATCTGCACAAAGACTGCATAACATCTCAGATGAATAGGATAGATTTGAAAGATGCAGTCTAAACAAGTATGGGCCTAGGACAGACCCCTTTGGGACACCGTGAATGTAACCTGGAATTTCAACTGACCAGTTGCTGTATGATACCGGCTGTGTCCCATTTGTAAGCCATATAGCTATCCATGTTATCAAAAGTACACAAATACCTAGTTGTTCTAATTTATTGATCAGTGTTTTGTGCACGACCCTATCAAATGCTGAAGTTAAATGTATAAAAATTACACCACAACATGTTTCATTCATAGCTGCTATTATATTGTGATAGAACATCATGTTACAGGTGGTAATAGATCTATTTCAAACATACACGTGCTGATGTATGGTTTCAAGTCCCAACCTTTCCAGTTCGGACAATAATGTATCCAAAACAACCTCCATTATTTTTCTACACCAAGAAGGTAGACTTACAGGCCTGTATGATTCTGGGGTGACTCCCCCTCTCCCTTAAAGGTAGATTAACAGGTGCTTATGTCACCCATCTTGAAGAATCTCCCCATATTTAAGTTACGTTTTGAATAACTGATGTAGTGGTACTGTAAGCTCATGCTGAATTATCCCCAGGTCATTATTGTACATTCCATCTTCTCCCTGTGCTTTGTTCATTCCCAGTTTGTGTAGTTCTTTTTCAGTATAATCTAATTTGATTTCAATGTCAGACGTTACATGGATGTTACTAGGAAAATGTATCACCCCTTTGTGGAGCCAAACTGCTTTGCATAAGATTTTGTAAATATTCTCAGACACAAGAGATTGTATATTAACTGTGTGTATATTCTAAACTTTATATCGATTTATTTATATATTAATATTATTTAGTAATATGTTCTGTAAATGTAATGGGTAATGCAGTAATTAAAAATGAATTGTTGTGTCTCAGTAATTGACTTGGTGATCCAGTTAGGATAATGACAGTGATCCTACGGTGGTACCAGAATTGGGGCTGGTATCATTTTACAATAGTTTTTCAGCAGTAAGAAGTCCATAAAGTAGTCAAACTGCATTTGGTTGCTGCAATAATTTAGAAATGTTAATCGCAAAATATAAAAAACATTGACATTCTTTACATTGTAAAAGTGTTTTATATTGTAATTTGCAATGGAATTTAGTTTTTAAATGTGTGTATACAAAATTAATAACAAAATGTCAAACCAAAACAGTTTAACTGTGAAGCATTCATGCTTTTTAACTTTTCATATATTTGTATGGTTTACCTGTGTTACATGCTTCAAAAATATTTTAAAGAAGTGGTTAAATCTAACTCTCTGTTCTTCTGTTGAGACCTGTTATAGGTCCTGCCTTACCACCAGGATTCAAGAAATCAGAACCAGATTTGGGAAAGAGTAGCACTTTCACTGAGGCTGCATTGTTACAAGGATATACTGAAAAGGTGTGTTACATTTTTAAAATGTACAGTGAAGTTCAAAATGAAATCAGTGTGCAGATTTAAAAAGGATTTATTGTGTTCATTGTGATGGCATTATTGCACTATGATTGGTGTTTTTGTGTGTATGTGTAGAAGCCTGTCATGTTAATAAGTATGTCCTGAAGTGGGCATTTCAGTAGCACAGTCTGTTTAGTCTGTTAAATGGTCTTAAATTTTAATTTAAGCAGAGGTTAATATTGAAAGATTAAATACATTCCTTTAATCGGTAATGTCCTGAACTCTGTCTTGCAGATGAACTTTGATTGGAATGAGTATAGATAGCTTTTGCCAGGGTTGTAACAGTACTGGACAAGATCCATTTCCAGTCTGTATTACTTAATCTTGTTCAGCCCTTTGTTTTAAGGAAGATAAACCGAAGATCATTATGTCTGACAGGTCCACTTTCCAGCCTTTTTATTATGTCACTTTACTGTAAAACACAAAACTTGCTTAACAAATAGTTAATGCAGAAATACTTTTAATCCCCAAAATTAATGAGCAGTTAAATGTAGCAGTCCATGCTTGCATTATCTCCTGTTAATGAAGACCCCAAACATGCAAAAGAGGCATTTTATTATGAGAATGATTTAAATATAGCTCCATGGCCATTTAGACTTCAGATTCTTTTTTTTTTGTTTTTTTGTAGTGAATTATATAAAAGACTTGGTGGTATCCTGAATATTTCATATAGTCATTAAAGTTCTCATCTTGGAGACAAAAAATACATATGTGCCACGGTAGCAGTGTAAATTTCCAAAACCAGGCCTGAAAGAAGGCAATGTAACAATGGTCCATTGTGTTTACAGGAATAGTATCTTTCATCACTTTGCATGTTTTTATCCAGCAGTGACAGTCATTTAAAAAGACTTGCAAAGAAAAATATTGCCAACTGAAAAAATTTTGCATTGCGGGCAACATTTTAATTCTAATTGATTGCCTTGAGTTATCCAGCCATCTGCGAAAGCTTAACAGATGTCATATCTATAACCTTTGAGGTTAATCGTGACCATGTAAACCTTCTTAAGACTATCTATCCCCCCATTTCCTGTATCTAATCCATGAGGTTCTTCCATTCTAATGGTTTAGTTAACCTCTGACATAGAACTGATTACTACTTAATTCAGCTGTCACAGACAATAGCAAACAAGTAACATGAATCCTACCATAAACCAGAAACTAAAAGCAAATGGAGCACACCACTGAAAATACAAACTGGGAGGGACACTGTACAACAATCCAAGAAAAGTACCAGACAAATCAAGATAAATATACTACTTTAATTGTGCAGTTTAGTTTCAAATGTGAAACTTCATCACAATAGCAAATCAACACACCAACTCAGTTTAGTTTCAAATGTGAAACTTCATCACAATAGCAAATCAGCACACCAACTCAGTTTAAATACATGATATCATTAATCACGTGACACATCACGAAAAAAACAAAAAGACAAAGTTAAAACGTTAAAAAAAACATTACATTAATATTACAAGCTTTAAAATAAAGGTACAGCTCAAATAAAACCTCATATAAGCCCTAAAGATTTTACCTTAACTAAACAGTTAATAGAGATTTTGTCATTTCAACCAGAATTAACCTCTGTATTTGTTTTTCTTTGCCAGGAATAATTCACAAACCTCAAAAAAAAAGTCCACTATGCCACTTAGTGGGCTAGGTCGTGAAATTTTCCATACCGAAAAATAAAAAAAAAAATGCACAGAAAATTCAGAAATGTGTTTAGACAGGGCGGTACGGCACTGTAAAGGTCATTTTTAGCAACACTTATAAATATGTTCCCTTATCCTGTCCTTAAAAACCCAGTTTAATTTTTCCAGTATAGAAACAAGCACATTTCTGACAAATAACTGCATAAACAATACACTTGGAGTGACAAGTACAATAAAACATAGAGCTAATATTTATAACCCTGTTGGTATTTAACAAAAACATGCAAGTATTACAGAGACCACATCTAAAAGTTCCCCATTTACCTCAGTTGTAGTTTTGGCCAACATTATGTTCAAACAGCTTCTTAACACGCAGTCCCCTTCATACTGTAAACAATGGAGAAACCTCCACAGTTTTCCCTATATTGTCTAACTGACTAAAAAAAAAAATTAAAGCTATAAATGATGGTACTAATTTTTTTGTAGTTTACAGTTAGTGCAGAGGATTATCAGTGAACTTTTTGGATTTGATAATTAATATGGATACTACAAAACAAATGTATCATAGTCAAGTTTTATTTTACACTTTTCTAGTATGCATCAAATTTCATGAAATGGAATATAGTAAGAGGACAATTTATATGGTTAGTTAGCTAAGCATGCCTTAAATTTTGTTCCTTTTAAAATGTTCAGTTTATTTAGTCTTTGATCAATTATTTAATGTTAATTGTGGTGGTGATCTTTTCAGTAAGCTGGAATACAAAGAAGTGCACTGGCACAAATTCTTGGATGCCAGTAAGCTTCCTGGGTTAATGAATGTATCGGTATCGAATGATTTTTAAAAAATTCAAAGATTTAATATTTTATATTTTGTTGTCAGTAAGGTCTTTTTACAGATTTAATTGTTTATGTACATTTAAGTTTTAATTTGTTCATGTGGTTATGACGTTTCTTGTTTAAATGCGCTTGAAATGCACACAGTAGATCTGATGAAGTTATACTAATAATTTAAAGAATGAAAGCACTTGTCTTACTTTTTGATATTTCACTGAGTTTATTCAAACAAAACTAAGGCAAAAACTGTGCCATGGTTTTCTAAAGAGTCTAAACTCAAAATTACCCTTAAAAACAAAGCATGGGCTTTATGACGTTCTTCTAAAGACCCTCAACATCACATTAAATACAGGCAATCCAGGAGCGAAACCAAAAAATCAATTTTACAAGACAAAAAACAATACTACTGTAATTTACAGACAGTAAATCAAAATAATCCTCAGAAGTTTTGGGCAGGTTTAAATAATCCACTACATCCTGGACAAACTTCAACCCCTATCCCTGCTGCTACTATTGATAAAATCCCTGAAGATGTTTCTGACAGTTTTAACTTATTTATTTACTGAGACAATTCAAGCCCTAGCTAGCCAACTACCTCCTAGCTCCCCTGGTCCTGAAAGTAGCAACCCTAGAAACCTACTCGCGTTCAGCTTCCAACCAGTCGCCACTTCATTTATCCGTACCTTGATCAAAAAATTAAAACCCACTACACTTTCTGCTGATCAACTCCCTGCCGAGTACCTACAAAAATCAGCTGATGCTATTGCTTACCCTGTCTCAATACTAATCAATCGAACCATAGTAAAAGCTAAAATTCCCACCATCTGGAAAATATCCTATGTAATCCCACTTCGCAAAGGAGGCAGCTCTACTGAATTCTCCAATTATAGGCCAATAGCTATACTCTCTCCACTTGCAAAGATTATGGAAAAATGTATTCATAGACAACTCATGCACCACCTAATCCAGAATCACCTTATGGCAGACACTCAGCATGGCTTCCGTCCTCATCACAGCACTACTTCAGCCCTCCTAGCCTTTACCAACACCATAAACCATAATCGCAACAATAATTATATATCCTCAGCCTTCTTCTTGGATCTTTCCAAGGCATTCAATATGGTTGATCACCAACATTTAATCCACACCCTGCAAACATTCTGTCTAGATACTAGAGCCCTTCAATGGTTTCAATCCTACCTGAATGGTCGACAGCAGGCTGTCCTCTGGCAGAACAAACTCTCTAACCTTCTACCTAACACCCTTGGAGTACCACAAGGCTCTATATTAGGGCCCTTGCTGTTCTCTATCTTCATTAACTACCTTTATACTCTCATCCCAAAAGTCAGCTGTATCCAATATGCTGATGACTCTATTCTGATTTGCTCAGCCACATCTCCAGTAGAGTTATGGTCAGCTACCCAGACCACCTTTAATACGATAGAAAACTGGCTTTCTGAACATAGTCTGATCCTAAATCCCAAAAAAAACTAAAATGCTGTTATTTTCACCAACCTGTAGGTCTACAGCTTTCACCTTTACCATAAAAATCAAATGATGGCACAATAATCTCCCCTGACCCCTCTACAAAGCTATTAGGTGTCATCATAGACAATAATCTAAAATTTGACCTACATGTTAACCAAATTGTCAAAACCATCAATAAAAAACTAGGGTCACTTTACAGAATAAAAGCCTTCCTAACCCCTCCAGCTAAAATTGCCATAGCTCGCTCTCACCTTCTTTCAACCCTTCTGTATGCATCCCCTCTACTCTCAAATTTAAACAAGACTGTCCTTAAACTCTCAGTTTGCTACAACAACATTGCCAGGTTTGCCATTGGGCTGCCTTTTAGGACACATCAAAATCAGCTTGGGTGGCTTGAACTACCCAGCCTAATCCAGTATAACCAACTGATTAAGGCCTATAAAATCCTCTATAATCCGGACAATACTCCTGCACTTAAAAATATTATCACCCCCTGTAACAATCCTAGACCACTTCGATCCTCTAGCAAACTACTAATTCAGACTAGCAAAATTAATAACACAGCCGGTGATTCTCTCTTTGCAAACTCTGTAAGTAGATCCTGGAACTCTCTTCCAACTGATATTACCTTACTTTCCACTTTAGGTCAATTTAAAACTTGACTCAAACAACATTTGTCACTTAACTGGCTATGTCGATGTATCAAGCCTGGCTTAACTATCTCTAGAATGTGTAAAAAATCTGCTAACCAGTTTACTGTGTAATTTAATTTAATCCTGACTTGTGCTCAGGATTAACTGTAACCTGTGGAACTTGTTTAACTTGCTTACTTATGTAATCTCTGTAAATAGTCTGTTTGTAATATGTAATGCTGGTATTATGTAATGCTGTATCTGCTTAGCCTTGGAGCTTTTCTCCCCGGGCCTCTGCTGAAAATGGGCATGCATCCATTCGGACTATCCCGGTCAACAAATGTAAAATAAAAATAAAATTATTATTGCAGTCCATGTTCTTATTGTGACTTGGCACTTATCTAGTTTTTTTTTTAGTTTTAAAGTGTGCCAAAATATGCTGCTGTTTTATTGTTAACTTAGTTTTCAGCATTTCAGCATTCTGGACATGGTCTCAGTGAAGAACTCTCCTTATTCAATTCCCAATGAAGACACTAACTTGATTTATCCTTGCATATAGTTCCAACTGATTTCATAGTCTTTAAGTCAATTGCTTACAGATAGTTTAGCGAAAACACAGTAGCTACTCTATACATTTGTTAATCAATCAACCACGATGTTTAGTGATTCAGCAGACAAGACATTGTTAGCCGATCCAGCAAATAGAATTGAGCATCTTATTCAAAGTACTGTTAACCCATAATGCGGCGTTGCAATCAGGTCAGCAAGAGATGTAAGAGACTGAGTGCAAATCGCAAATCTGTGATTTGGAATTGAAATTGCTCAAGCTAAAATGTTTAGAAGCTGAAAATTATCTTGATCACTGTGTACAAATCAAACAAAGTCATATAAAGGTTTATGTATTTTTAAATTCTCCAGTGGCATTACTAAGCACGACAAAATGCATCAATCTTTGGTTGAACTTTTTAATAACACTGGGTTAGTGTTATTAACACATTTGATAGAACACACTACAGTGAAAATAGAAAGCTTGTGTAAAATTGTTACGGATCTTGACGGAATTAAAAGTAATGCTTTTTTGACATTGGGCTGTCTTATACGATAAAATTCCAGCCAAAATTAAGACATGTTGCAACCATCATATTGTGCGAACAGAAAAAAATGATGCTGACAGCTATAATAGTAACTCAGCATAACTATTACCTTTATTCAGTCATAATAAAGTAGAAGAGGGCAAGTGGAGCAATTTTGTTCATGCTAATGTAGTCAGTTTACAAGGTTTTGCAGCCAATCTTGATGACCGTAACCAGGAATTTCCACCTTTGACTACTAATCTGCAAAGATCAAATGCTACAGATTTTCATCACCTGCCTTAAATCGGAGGACACACTGATCTACCAGAACTTGGAACAAATCGAAGACCAGAGGAAGAGGATGATGCAGAAGAAATTAACTTATCCTGTTTTCGCAATAAGTTGTGAACAGTCTTAGTTCTGAACAGTTATTAGCTGAGCTGTTAAATCTATTAGATAAAGGATTTTCTTTTATTCCAGCCAAACTGGCAAATGTTACACAGTTACTTGTGGGTTTTAAATTATCTGTCAGAAAATTAAATTTAAAATGTATTTTACAAGACGTTAAAAAAATTTAATAACAGTAATGTAAATATTTTGCAAAAAAGACGCACGTATAATCCTATCTTACACAGCATTTCAAACGTGTTTTCAGAAGCCTGCATTAATGATTGTAAAGTCTCAAATAGTAAAAAAGTCACTAAGGAATTTAATTTGTCAGTCTGAATATACTACCTTGATCCGCGGTGGTGGTGCTGCGGTAGCGTTGTCGCCTCACAGTAAGACGCTGACCAGTTCGACTCTCAGCTAGAGCGTCTTCTGCGTGGAGATGTGCGTGAATGGGCGTACCTTCGTTGAAGGTTGTGTGTTAGGGCTGGCAACTCAGCACGTAAAAGTCAACTGCCAATCATTAGCGGACCGGAGTTACACTGTGGCGACCCCTAACCGGGAAAAGCCGAAAGACACAACAAGTCTGAATATACTGCCTTAAATAAAAATAATAGGCAGTTAAGAATTATGCAGGCTGATAAAGGAACTAGTATTGTTCTGATGTATACTAAAAAATACAGTGATTATATGTTTAATATGTTATCAGATGAAACTTGTTATAAATTGGTACCCAAATACTTTGCATTATTTACTGAATAGATATAATTATATTAGATCTTATGACACAAGGATTTGTTGACTGTAAAATTAATGAATTTTTAAAAAAATGATTATCCTAAGGTGTCATTTTTGACATTCCTAAAATTTATAAAGACATCAACAATCCTCCTTCCAGACTTATTGTTTCTGCACATAATAGTAAAACTGAATTTATAGTAGTATATTTGGATTATATCCTAAATCCTACTGTACAACCATGACAACATTATCTACAAGACTCATGGGTTTGATGCATTTTTGTTTTCTAGGAAGTGAAACTGTTAATTACCATGGATGTAATTTCTTTATATACAGCTATTGTTTGGGAAACAGGTACCGAGTTTGTACATATGTTTTAAGCAGGTTCACATCCATAAATAGTAGTCAAACTAATACAATCTGTTTGTTGGATTTGTTGCTTACTAATTTTTTTATGTTCCAAGATGAAATGTATCAAGCAAAAGAAAGGAGTTGCTATGGGTGATATAAAGGCACACTTTTATGCAAATCTAGTGATGGCTTGGTGGGAGCATGACTTTTTGACTAAACAATTATTTCATGTTGGCTTTTATAACTGATACATAGATGATTTGATTTTTATCTGGAACAGTACATTGAAAGATTTTCAGATATTTTTACAGCTATAAATTGTAGTACTAAATTTTTGAAGTTTACGATTAGTGCCCATTGTTTATCAGTGAACTTTTTGGATTTGATAATTAGTATGGATACTACCAACTAAATATTTCATAAATTGTGTCATAAGCCAGCATTTGTAAATAATTATTTACACTTTTCTAGTTTGCACCCACATTTCATGAAATAGAATATAGTAAGAGGACAATTTATATGGTTATGCAGTTAATTGGTGATAATTTTTTTAGATAAATAAGTCAATCAATTTATCTAATTCATTGGTCGTGCATACCCCATTAATAGACTGCATACCATTGCTGATGATATTGTAAGCAAATGTGACAAATTTCCACCCATTTTATTAAGTGGGTTCAAGGTTAAAGTTAAAAACGTAGAACATATAACATTCCAGAATTCTTTTGCTTTACCTGTCAGTTCAGGTATGCAGTATATCAAGAACATTATTAGCAATAACTGGAGTATTGATCTAGGTAGTCATGATTTGTTCCAAATAATTGTTAACACCCCCAGTTTTACATACAAAAAACATATAGGTTTATCTTTTTTAATAAAACAAATAACTTGAAAATAATTCCTGGTAATATTGGACCATTTGGCACTTATAGTTGCCAGTCATGTAAGCAATGTTGATTTATATCAAACATTTTTTCAATAGTTCTGAAAACTTCAGGCCAAGTAAATGCTGTTAGCAAGATATATGTGTAAATCTGAAGATGTAGTATATTTAGCTTATTGTGTCTCCTGTCTAGCATTCTGTATAGATAAAACTAATAGGAAAGTGGCAGAGAGGATTTATGAGCACACATTGGTTATTAAAAACAAACATCTTAATAGTGTATTAGCTTAAGCATGCCTTAATTTGTGTTCCTTTTAAAAAAGTTCAGTTTTTTTTTTTGTCCTTGATCAGTTATTTAATATTAATCTTGGTGGCGATCTTTTCAGTATTCTAGAATGCAAAGAAGTGCATGATAAATATTTTTAGAAACCGATACATTCATTTAACCCAATAAGCTTATCCATATTCAACATTTGATTTTAATTAAAAAAATTACTATTTTATATTTTGTTGTCAGTAAGTTCTTTTATAGATTTAATTGTTTATACGCATTTAGATTGTATACTTAATTTGATTGGTGTGACTTGATCATTTGGTTATGAAGTTTCATATTTAAATGAGTTTGAAAGGCACACAGTTAATAGATCTGTTAAAGTTCTACTAACAATTAAGGAGTGAAAGAGCTTATCTTGAACTGACTGAAATACCAAAAATGATTGCAGTCTGTAAGTCTGCCGAGGTACGCTGTTGTTTTATTATAATTTTCTAAGGACTGCCAACGGATCTCCAGACTGTTCCACACTGTGGGTTTCATAAGAGTGTTGATTTAGAATGTTATTGAGACTACACTGACTCTGTGTGGCAGGATAAATTTAACTCTAATTGTGATAAAATAATATCCTGAAAAGTTTACATAGTAGTATTAGTGAAGTATTCTCATCATACGTCACACAGGTTTATGCTTATTAACTTGGCATTCAAAATCCTTTAGCATTTCAGAGTGTAGATTGTGCTATTCCTGACATATATTTCAGATAGGATGGCTTTACTTCTAGTGGAAGGGTATTAATGTCCTTCCTTGGAGTTCTTTCTTGAGTTTCTATATCCTCTGTATTGCTATACTGGGAACAAATTGTAACTTCAGAGGTTAACAAAATCTGAATGTTTTAAGATTACTTCACATACTTCACTTTTTATGTACCTCCTTCCTCATAAAAAGAGGATATACACAGCTGGGCAAATCTGTTCATTGCTAGTCTAACAGGCAAGAGTATTTTAATATTGTTCATATTTTCCTTGCTTGAACAATTTCCTAACTTAATGTAGTTTTTCTTCAACTGTGCACAAATCTCTGATGCTGTCAAATATTCAAACCTTAGGTTGTACAGTTCTTTGCATTGGGTTCTTTGACGTGCTGTCAGTAATAGTGCTAATTATGTTACAGTAGTTTGAAAAGAAGACACAGGGAATGTTAATATATGAAAATAAGTAAGTAAACTAGTTAGCTAGTCAGCCCTGTAATGTTTAATATGAAAATCATTTTCTGTTCATGGTGCACCAAGACACAAGCTGTAGTTTTGTTCTAGGTGGAATAATTTATATTTAGTTACTTGTCAACAGTTTGGAGAGATACCAAGCTGTTGATGTATTGGCAAATGTATATTGAACAATCCTTTTTTTAAGTTCGTGATAGTGACACCCAGTATCAAAGTGCACACATACTCCAAACTACCTGATTATCTATTTTCAGTATTAAATGTACATTTCCTAACAGAGGTCTAAGGGGTGAAAATTTCGTGTAAAGAACGAACTGCAAGCCAAAATCCAGTAGTTGTATTCTTCACTCGAACTCTAGCTGTGAAAACATGACCTACTACTTGTTACTAAAAAGACAAAAGTCATGCACTTTCTACTTGGATCCATTTCAGTCGCACTCAACTGATTATTCTATTACCTCTTCCAACAATATTATCCTGGATGATGTCCCAAATACCAATTTCCTCAAAGTTACCCTGGACAATAAATTAAAATTTTTACTTTCCTATATCCAGTGTCATAAAAAAATAATCAAAAACTAGGTGTCTTTTACAGAGTCAAAACCTATTCCTTAAAGCAAGCCTAAAAGGGTAGAGCCAAAGCTTAGCTCCTACTCAGTCCAAAAGGCTACAGTCAATGCTTAGCTCCTACAGAATTTACTCTACACTGCCCCAGTCAACAATAGTATTCATACTAATAAAACCAAGCTAGAGGAGCATGTGCGGCTTTCCATTTAAACTTCTTTCTTTGCTCTTCATTGGTGGAGAGGTGGATCAGTCTGTACTAGGTCAGTGGATCAGTCTGTACTAGGTCAGTCAGAATCAAGTCCTTGTTGTATTTCTGTCATATCGGGTTTGCAGTTTTATCTGGTTTAAAGTTTTGTTAACAACCCAGTACGACAGACAAGGGATTGTCCCATGTAATATCAATGCTCAAACAAATTGAGATAATGGACAGAGCAGTTTACAGCATAGATAACCCTGGACACAGTCCTCCTATTTCCTTGTTTTTTCCATGCAGTAAACTAATCCATCTCAATCCAAGACCAGTCGGTTATCCACCACACGCCCACACCACTAATACCCATAACCTTTACATTACAACAATTAACATGCAAAGTATCTGTAACAAAGCCACTGAATTTCAAGCACAGAAACGTTGTTGAAACCACATATATTGGATACCCAAATTATCCCTCCAGGATACAATATTCTTAGAAATAATTGTATCCACAAAAAAGGTGGCAGAGTCACAATAATTTACCGTAACTCCTTAATTCTCACACTTTTATCCAGACCTGTTCCAGTCTTTGGAAACATAGAACTTTTACCAGCAATGCTACAGATTAAGAACTATTACCAGCAATGCTACATATAACAGAAAACAAGTTAACATTGTTGTACTTTACATTCTCCAGGGCAAAACATACCAATACTAGAAGACCTTCTAGGCTGGACAACCCAAAATATTTCAAATGAAGCTATCTTTTGGGGTGATACCAACATTAATTGGCAACCAACTTTCATAACAGACGCCCCAACAAATAGTATAAACTTGTATTTTTACACAACTCAACAGATCCCACTCGTATACTTACCAAATTGAATCAACCCTAGACTGGATACTCCTCTCGTACCCTCATAATTACACCCAGTCAGGAAGCTTCCCAAGTATCTCTAGTGGCCACCTACCTGCCTTTACCCATTAAGTCCACACACAAGTAGCCAAAGCCCACTAATACAGAACAACTCAAAACCTTTCCCAGTTTAGTCAAAAGGTATTTATAGACACTTTAAATGCCCACAACTGGTACCCAATTAAAATACTTCCTCTGGATGAAGCAGTAATCTACTTTAACAACATCTTTCTCAATACTCTCAATAGTCTTGCCCCCATGTGAGCTAGAAGAATCTAGCATAACCATGCCCTTTGGCTAACTAAACATACTAAACAAATACTCATTACCTGGGACCGAGCCTGGAAAGCATGGCATAAAAATAGAACTCCATAAAATGAAATAAAATACAAACAACTTTGTAACCGTGTCAAAAAGCTAGTCATTTCTGATTTAAAAAAAATTCTCTGCACAATTTAAGTTCTCAACACAATAATCCCAAATATTTCTGGAAGTCTTTTTCCTTACTACTCAGTCCTGGAATTCAGCAAAAACCTACTTCATCTCCTGATAAAAACCCACAAGAGATTGCCCAAGCCTTTTACAATCTCTTCATTGTAACAATTCAGAAACTTGTCAATGATTTCTGTACACAAACTAATACTGTTTCAGATAGTTCAGAAAGCAACACAGACCTTTCTTTTCTCAAGGCAAACGTATATCCCCCCAACAGATGAAAACTCAAGTAATACTCCATCCACACCAGCTTTTGCTTTACAACCAGTGCCTACCTCCCTAGTGTATAAACTTCTAACTAACTAAAACCATGCTCTCCCTCTGCTGACAGACTTCCAGCAGAATACCTAAAACTTGCTGCTGATGTTATAGCATACCCTGTTAGCATACTCGTCTGTTTATCTATCTCTGAAAACACATGTTCTAGAACTTTGGTAAAATCGATTATTACTCCCTTACATAAAGGTGGTAACACCAGTGATCTCTCAAATTACCGGCCTATTTCCATACGCTGTTCTCTATCCAAAATCCTAGAAAAGTGTAGAATGCTCAATTGCTAAAACATCTCTCCAATAATAACCTGCTTGCTCCCACCCAACATGGTTTTCACCCAGCCCTCGGCACAACCACAGCTTTGCTGTCTTTTACCAACACCATTAATAAATCCTTGGATGATGGCTGGACTTCTAACTTAAGTTATCTTACTGTACCTATGTAAGGCTTGTGATACGCTATCTCACCCTAAACTATTATTACAACTTGAATTGTTAAACTGTTCCTCACATGCATTGGCCTGGTTTTCTGACTACCTTCATTTGTGATACGCTATCTCACCCTAAACTATTATTACAACTTGAATTGTTAAACTGTTCCTCACATGCATTGACCTGGTTTTCTGACTACCTTCAGGAAACAATCTGTCAAATGGCAAAACACTCGATCTGAATATCTCACAGATAAAACTGGAGTTCCCCAGGTATCCATTCTAGGACCGCTACTTTTTAATATATTCATTAGCAGTCTTCATAAAGCATCCCATCATAGTACTCTCATTCAATACGCTGACAATTCTAAGATAATCACTTTCGCTAACAACCTGCTAGATCTCCAAAACTTAACACAAAAAGCCTTTACATCTATCAAATCCTGGCTAAATAATGCACAGATTCTACTTGATCCAAAGAAAACAAAACTCTTAATATATTTTCCATACCTCTAACTCAGGACTTTAAAGGAGAACCGCACCCATAGACTCAAACAAACTTGTTTATTTCATCATGGTTTGGTGTTTCCTACATTTTAACACCACTCGGACTATTTACAGGTTTTTAAATTTTATATTTAATTTCTGAGTCTGATCACATGCGATCTGGCATCTTGAAGTAATTCTGATTGTTTAGTCTGCCTCTAGTTATCCTATAATTCAGTGCTTGTCTGTAAAAAAAAAAAAAAAAAAAAAAAAAAAAAATTGTCACAGTCCTCTCTTCCTAAAGCTCCTGTCACTGCACTGATTTTACATACATACACTGCTGTCTTTCATTTAGTTTTAAGTAACATTTCCTGCCGTTCAATGACTACTTAAAACACAAACAGTGCAAATGCCACAGAACAAACTTTCAAAGTGCTTTTTAATGCTGCTTCTTTTTAGAATGGCTAAACTGCAGTCTTTTGTGAAGCCTGAATTTGTACTACTTTGACTCATCTCCCATACCCCTTCACACCTTACTTCCTTAGCTGTCAAAGTGCTAAGGGTAATTTGAGCTGTTACCTACTTTGATTGACAGTTCACAGCAAGAGACTTGACTCGTGTACTGTTACCTTGTTCTACCCTTTAATTTCTGTATGGGTACTAGGGAGCTGCGACATCACAGCATGGGTGGGTTTTTAGGACGGAAGTATTGATGTCAGTTTGGGGAGGGAAATGGCCAGAAAACTACCTACATCCAGTGGCCTTGATGACATAATTGAATTGGAGACTTTTCCAGGCAGGACAAAAGTTTTTTTTGAAAGTGAAACCAACACAGTACAGTAAGATACTGTCCTAGTGAGGAGAAAGTCAATTTAAAATATTTTAAATGCTGTAATGTTGTTTATTCATAGCAGGGACAGTAAATAGGGGGAGAAAAAAGACAGAGTAGTTGAGCATTTAATAATAGAATCCCATTGTTGTCCTTCAACATTTTCTCATAAAACAGTACAAAAATTGAATGTGTAAAACATCAAAACTTTTAGGCATCATAACTGATGACAAAATCTCCTTTGAAAATCATATTCACACCATAATCAAAAAAAAGACGTAAGCTCTAAAGGCATAAACTTTATTTAGATATGTCCACTATTAAAACTGGCCAACAGTCTTCTCCTCTCTTCCCTCCTCTATGGTAGCCCTATTTTCACTAACCTACATGCATCTCTTAGGAATAAAGTACAGTCCTTCTACTGCAAAACAGCAAGATTTGCTGCCAACATGCCAACTCGGGGCCCATCATTGCCTAGCCATATAAACCATAAATTGGCTAGATTATTCCCACTATTTACTGTATACCCAACTAACTCTCACTCACAAATTTCTATATAACCCTAATTACTGCTGCTCTTTTCAGACTGTGCTACAAACATACATTCCAAACCGAAACCTTAGGTCCTCAAACATCTACTAAGCATATCAAAATTCAGCAAGCGTGCAGGACAAACCTTTATTCCTTCACCATTCTCTGCCCAACTCTAGTACGCAAATACACTCTGTAAAAGCATTTAAAATTGCACTCAAGTCTCATTACCTCTGTAATCAAATATGTTCCTGTAACCACCTGCCTGAGCCACCTTAAGTAAATTATTCTCACTTAACATATGTACTTCTCTTTTTACCATAGCTATGTTTGGTTTTGGTCTAGATATTATCCCACATTTTGGTCATTTGACTGCAGTAATAGCCTCATAGAGAAGGCTCAGTTCCTCTTTTGTAATATATTTTACTTATTGACTATAAAAGCCTGATGAAAATGAATGATGTTATGTTGCCCCATCTCACCTTCATTCTTGCTGGTTGGGTTCTGAGCCAAAACTCTGCTCTGACTCTGCCGTATACTAAAGCTCGAGAGCTTCTAGTGGCTCGAGGCTGAGTCCTATCCAATGATGCATAGCGGCTGTTCCCCAGATTTCATTTGCCGCTTGAAGCTTCGGGATTGTCTTCACTGGCTCAGGCTTGTAAAAGTTTTATATTTTATACCTTAATACTATTGATCTTCTCTATACTATCTCTTATAACCTATTAGTTTTATAGTAATAGCCTTGTGCTAATTTTTTTTTCTCTTAAACTTGGTAATTTTTTCCCTTTGTGGCTGTTTTTCCTTGTCTCTTTAAGAATCCATTTTAATTGGAGGATTCTTGTCCCTTCTGTTATTTCTCTTCCCCTCTTAGGAGTCACCGTTTTAAGTCCGAGACGTTTCCTCTGGTGGAGGAGATGGTCGTTTAACTTGGAGACTTCTCTTTTTTCCTTCTCTTCTCCAAAAAAAAAAAAATTTAAATACAAAAACTTCCTTTCTTACTATCTTTTTCTATTACTGTGTTAAGTCTTGTAATTTTTTGTTTATGGCTATAGTGTGTTTTTTTCCTTCTAGTGAAATATGTCGAAAGAACTAACTAAGGAACATAAGTCAGGATTTAAAAAGTGCGATTCCTGCACTCAAAATATGTCCATAACTGATGGACACACTAGTTGTGTGTACTGTCTTGGACCACTCCAGCTCCAAGATTCCTGCTCCATCTTCCATAGTTTTAGCGCCAGGCTCTTACAGGAGTAGAGAAACAAGCTAATTTTAAGGGGCTTATTGAAAGTGAATGAAGGCAATCAGACCTCCAAATCGGATACTTCTAAAAAGGCTGCTTCATCGGCTCCGGTGTCTGAGCCGACAAGCAGCATCAAAGTAGCTACTTCCTCTGTTCCGAAAGTTCTCGGGCCTGAAAAACATAGTTCTCCCTCAGTTCCATCTGCTTTATCGGAAACATTGCGGAGCCGAAAAAGGAGTCTGTCACCGTCCTTGGAGCCTGTTTGCTCAGTGCCACAATCTCCTTTATTACAGTCGGTGGCAGGTAGCCACAAATCTTAGTCAGTTCTCTAGATCCTTCAGGTTATTGGACGATTATGTGGAGAGGGTAGTGAAGAAGTTGCTTCAGACCCGGGCCCTAGCAGAAATTCTCTCGAGCCCAGCCCATCAGATCATGGAGCCGACAATGGTACCTAGAGTTACACCTATTCCTCCCCTGACTCGGAGTTTGGAGCCAGAGAGTATAGAAGTTGTACTGGATCTGCCGGAGCCAGTAATCACTACTGATATCTCTGCTCTGACATCTGCTCCGGTTTCCTCGATCCTGTCATCTATTGAGGGACCTGGAGCTAACACTCCCTGGTCAGCTCCAGGGGGGAGAGTAGAGTCGGATCCTTGTTGGAACTGGCTCTCCCACTTGGCACCTCGGCTCAGGTGAGTTCGGATCCCACATCAGTCTCAGAGCCATCCTCCTCTGTGCCACAGAGATCTCCCAGCCTCTCTGGGCTGGAGTTTCTTTCAGCCCAGGACCACAGTCCCTTCGAGGTGATGCAGTGTGTGCTCTCCACGGAGTCTACTCCATCTTTGGTTCCAACCTGTCTTCCCCCTAAGGGACCATTGTCCACCTCTTCATTATCCCTCCATCACCCACAGAGTAGAGAGCCAATGCCCCAGGAAGCCACAATGAGTGGATACTCCTCTTCTGATATCACCCCTGGGCATCCCCCTGAGGAGGTTCCTCGGAAGAGACACTGTAAGAAGAAGCACATAGACTCCCCTGAGTCTGTCACTTCTGATACTGACTTAGAGGATTCAGAAGGGTCCCCATGGTCACCCTCTGAGGATGTCTCCTTTCCAGACATCGTGGAGATCCTTAAGCAGAGGGGTGGCTGGAAGTCCCTTTCCCCTTCTGAAGATGAGTCTGTATACCTGGAGGCAATTGGCTGTCACCTCTCCATCTCTCTGGTTTCTCCACCTTTCGGCCCACTCCTGGGTTTGGTGAGTTGAAAGGTGTGGGACTCTCCGGACTGTGTGGACCTTGTTCCAAGGAGGCGTAATAAAGTTCATTACAGCCCCGGAAGATAGGCAGTATTTAAAAAAAGGGGTTCCTGTAGATGCAATGGTGATGGCAGCGGCCACAAAGAAGGAGTTAGCCAAAACTTCTGTATCTGTCCATCCACTGAACAAGGATACTGGTACGATGGACTGGTACGGGAAGCATATGTTCTCCGCAGTGGCCTTTACCTTGCTATCGCTGAATTATTTCGCATTTCACGCGACTTCAGTGGGATCTCCTAAAAGAGCTAGGAGATACCCTACAAGGTGCTACAGCCCAGAATTAATCGGATAAGGTAAATTCCCAGCTTGCAACCTTAACCTCCATCTCTAACTCTTCCATACGCCTCATATCTTATGCAGCCGATGGAGCGAGCAGGGCAGCAGGCACAGGAATAGCTCTTCATAGACCTTCCTGGATGTGCCTTTGCGAGTTTGCTGAACCCTTCCAATCTTCCTTTATTGACACTCCCTTTGATGGCTTGTCCTTGTTCGGGCCAAAAGTGAAAAACTTTCACAAGTAGCCAACAAGATGGTAAGACTCTTGTCTGCCATTGGAGTCCATTTTTCCACCCCTACCAGACCTTATCCAAAAGGTCAAAAGAGCGGAAAAATGTGGTTCTGTAAGTCCAAGGGAGCCTTATCTGACACTCATGGTGATCCTTCCCCCAGGGGCAGAGGGGGGAAATAATGGAAGATGCCGGCAGAGGGGTCCTCATAACCAGGGCAACAGAGATACGTTCTCTGGTAGGCCCTTCCAGCGCTCTTGAAAGAAGGCCCGCCTGTCCACCTATGGAGGCAGTTGGGAAGACTATCACTGTACCCAGAAACCTGGCTAAATTTGACTCAAGACAAATGGGTACAGTCCATTATATCCACGAGTTACAACGTTCCCTTTCACTGTCCACCTCATCCATCAATGGTTATCCCAGACTGTCCACCTCATCCGTCAATGTTTATCCCAGACATTCCACCCGGTCAAAGGGATCAAGCAACACTAGATGTCCAAACATTGCTAGAAAGAGTCATCCAAGAAGTCCCTGCAAACCAGCTAGGATCTGGAATTTACTCAAACTTCTTTTTAGTTCCAAAAAAGACAGGGGACTGGAGACCCACACTGGATCTCAGCAGGTAAAACAAGTCGGATGGTAACACTGCAGTCTGTACTCCCCATTTCTGGGAAAAGCCAATTGGATGTATTCGTTAGATCTTCAAGACGAGTACTACCACATAAAGATGGACAGGTGCACAAGAAGATTTCTACGCTTCCGGCTGGGAGTCCATCATTACCAGTTCAGAGTTCTGCACTTTGGACTCACCACAGCCCCCAGGGTGTTTGCCAAATGCATGGCAGTAGTCACGGCTCATCTAAAACGTCAGGGATTCCAGGTGTTTCCATACTTAGATGACTGGCTCCTAACTGCCACCACAAGCAGCTACTAATCAAAGCAAGAGATTACCCCATCCATCTCTTTTCAAAACTAGGCATTAATATAAATGCAGAAAAATCTGCCCTGTTGCCATCACAGCATATTACCTTCATTGGTGCAGATTTAAATACAAACAACATGTTGGTAAAACTACCTCTAGAAAGGATCCAGATGATGCGCAGTCAAGTGTTTATCTTACTCGGCAAGATTTGTCCTCAAAGTCCTTGGCTCTGTGGCAGTGATAACACTACTTCCCATGCGAATATTGTAGTGGCTACTCTTCACTCAATGGTCCATGCAGGAGTTAGCCATGTCTCACAAGATCCTCGTAACGCACTCCTGCAAGAAGGACCTACTTTTCGTGGGTTCAGTCCACTCCAGTAACAATGGGCAGACCATTTATAATTCCCCAACATGTCGCTACAGTAACCACAGATGTGTCCCATGTAGGGTGGTGGGGGGCATTATCTGGGACAGACGGTCCAAGAGATTTGGAAAGATCATGCGGTGGTGGTGCTGCGGTAGCATTGTTGCCTCATAGCAAGATGTTGTCCCGTTCGATTCTCAGCTAGAGCATCTTCTGTGTGGAGGCATACGTGAATGGGGCGTCCCTTCGTTGAAGGTTATGCGTTGGGGCTGGTAACCATGTACGTAAAAATCCACTACCAATCATTAGCGGACCGGAGTTCCGCTGTGGCAACCCCTAACTGGGAAAAGCCGAAAGGCACAAACAAGTGCCATTTGTACATCAGTGTTCTAGAGATGAGGGTGGTGCTTCTGACGTTGTAAGCATTTCAGAACATTCTTCCCACGGGGACTATTGCAATTCAGACAGGCAAAATGTCGGTGGTATGGTACATCAACAAACAGGGGGGAACCAGATCCCTACCCCCTATGTCCAGAGGCCCAGAGAGTTTGGCAATAGGCAATATCTTCTCAATCCTTTCCAACAGCAATGCATATCCCAGCGAATTCCAACATTATAGCAGACAGGCTAAGCAGAGCAATTCTCATGCCTCAAGTTTGGTCTCTCAATCAGGAAGTTGCGAATCATATTTTTTTAAAATGGGGCCAGCCTTGCTGCGACCTTTTTGCCACTCTCTCCGATGCCAAATGCTGCAACTACTTTGCCCTAATCTCTCCTCCGGGAGAGTCACAGAGGGATGCACTGGTTCATGATTGGCCCCTGGGACTTCTTTATACCTTGTCCCTTGATTCCAAAAGTTATCCAGAAAGCAAAGTTGTTGCGTCACAGGTTAATTCTCATTCCGCCATACTGGCCTCTCCGATCTGGTTCCCCTTTCTTTGGCCCCACCTTCAGGAGAACCCATGGATCCTGGACCCAGTGCCCGATCTTCTGATGCGTCAGTCAGGAATGTTCCATCCAGCCCACCACACCCTCAAGCTGACAGCTTGGCTTCTCCACTTCCAATTTTAGCCAGGCTTCCAGAATTATCCCCTGCAGTTTGTCACAGTCTACTCTCCTCTCACAAGGAGACGACTAGGAAACTTTATGCAAGTAAATGGAAGAGGTTCTCTTGTTGGGCTAACAAAACCTATAGATCCCTTTTACAGCATCTATAACTGCAATGTTGGAATGTTTGACAAACTTTTAATCAAGGAGCAGTGGCAGACACTATTCGTGTTCAGTTAGCTGCTATTTCTAATTATCATGTGGGAGACTCAGGATCTAGTCTAATGTCCCATAGACTATACAAAGCTTTCCTTAAGGGTACTTTTCTGTCAAGACCACCCTTCAGAGAACCTCCTCCTCCTTGGGACCTCAATCTAGTATGATCTTTAACCCTGCCTCCTTTCGAACCAGCATCATCTTGTTCATTTAAATTTTTATCTTAGAAAACACTCTTCCTGACAGCAATTACTTCAGCCAGGAGAGTATCAGAGTTGCAAGCCTTGTCTATCCATCCACTTTATTTGATATTCCACAAAGATAGTCTCCCTCAGAATAAATCCTTTCTTCTTACCGAAAGTTTGTTCTCAAGCAAATTTAAGCCAAAATATAGAATTACCAGTATTTTTTCCTAAATATGTCAGCAACGCAGAGTATAAACTCCACCAAATGGATGTGCATAGACAGTTGTGTTTTTACTTGCATAGAACCAAAAAATTCAGAAAGTCAGACCAATTGTTTGTCTCCTATTCAGAAAATAAAAAAGGTTTGGCAATCTCAAAAGTTACCTTGTCCAAATGGCTTACTGAGACAATCTCCTTTTATCTATGATTCACACAATAAAGACAGTAAAGAACCACCAGGAAAAGTTAAAGGGCATTCAACTAGAGCATTACCTACCTCCATTGCCTTTCAATCCAGACTTCCATTGGATTCAGTTTGTGCTGCCGCTACATGGGTTAACCCTCATGCCTTTATTACTCATTACAAAGTAGATGTGGCCTCCTGGAACAGGGCATCCTTTGGTTCCACTGTCCAGAAGAGTTTATTCCCTTGAGCCACCCAAGAAAAAGGTGGGTT
>NC_056735.1:1893832938-1893870438 GCF_019279795.1 Protopterus annectens
CAAGAATTTTAAACAAGTTTGGCGATAATCCCTGAAGGTTTATCTGCGCTGTTATGAATCAATAGTGGCTAGTCATTTTTATCAAAAAGCTCCGTAAAGTCTTAGTCCATGCTTTGCTTAATAAAGAACTTTGTGCTACTGTGGTGCCAGCTTCTCGATGACTAGTAATAATGTCCCAGTTTTTATTAATAATAGACCTAATGGCATGTATAACCCTGCTTGTTGGTAAAAGAAGGATCAGGGGAATGGTCATTTTGTGAAGAAATCTTTAACTTGAGTTGAAACCCAAACCTCAGAATAGGTTTGAGTTTAATATAGTGGGCAGCAGCCACTTCAGAGAAATAAATTTGACTAAAGCTTTAGGATAGTTTGTATGCATGATCTGCTGTTGTAAAAAGATGGGCTCATTCACTTAAGTGGCATCTTCACTAACAGTACGTGGAAGTCTAATGAACTGGCCGTGCATCACATTCTTCATTAAAAGAGGGTGCTGGCACTAGTTACTTAGACTTCAGCAGCCAGCATCCATTTTTCACGAAAAAGAATTTTGTCAAGGGACAATTCATTAGACTGTCCCAGATCATCAGTGACAACAGTACCTTTCTAGATGAGTGCCACTTCCTCATCTCACTATTTGTTGCCAGAAGTTATCCACAACACATAGCTGATAACATAAGTAAAGAAGTTATTCTGTCTTTTGACTCGAAATATAAACCTATACTGCAATATGGATTTCAGTCTACTTCAGAATGAAACATGTCAGAAATCAATTTCAGCTTGAATCCAGCTAATATTGTTACTCATTTGGCATGCACGCAAGCTACAACCCACGAGGTTCTGGACAGAACCAACCGAGTGGAGGTTTCTTACCAAATCCTCCAAGAGACCATTCCACCACAGTTTTTGGACCAAGCCCCCACGTCTTCTATCACTAATATAGATGGGACTCTGAGCTTCCCACTCCCCATTAGCCAAAATATATCAGCTATCAGAAATAATTGTAGAAACTGAAGTGTTATCAGGAATAACAGGGAAGTTTCATCCTTGATAGGAGAAAGACCTACATTTTCACACACAACTACTAAATCACTGTGGATGTCCTTTGAACATTCGGATTCTTCCTTTCATCTTGACGAACGTACAAGTGTTAATTTAACTCCAGGCATGTTTTCCTGTGGATCTTGCATTTCTTGTAAACACATTCTTACAGGCCATTTTTGTTTTTAAGCATTGTGATACTAAAAGTTTAACAGACATTTTGATCGCAATAGTTAGAGTGATTTATGCGAGTGTTTTCTCCACATGCAGTTTTTATGTAGGCAAGACTTGCAGAAAAATGTCTAGTAGTATTAAATAGCATTGTGCTGCCATAAGAAATGGGAACATTAAAATTGCCTTACCTAAGCATAGTTTTGGTTTAGGTTTTTGTTTTACAACAAGTAGACATTTTCTTTGGTGATTATGACACAGTGTTGGAGGTGCAGGAACTTGAGTGGCAGCTACTGCTTAATGCCGAATCTTTCCTTGGTCTGAATAAGTCCCTAACTATTAAATGTATGCTAAGATGGCTTAGATAAGTATCCCATTATTAATTCAACTTTAATCATTAACAACATATCTTTGAAACATCCAGAGTCCTTACTTGTAGTGGGTGAGTTGTTTATTACAGCTGCATTTTCCTTGGTCATTGTTGACTACTTTTTATTATTTGTTATATGAAATATAAAGGATTTTTTATTGGCTTCTGGTTTTCTATATATTGCAGTATTTCTGTGTATGTCTATTTCTGAATAATTTTTTTTTACGTTTTATATATGTGTATATATGTGTGTGTATGTGTGTGTATATATATATATATATATATATATATATATATATATATATATATAATGTGTGTGTGTGTGTGTGTGTGTGTAGATATATATGTATGTATGTATGTGTGTGTGTATATATATATATATATATATATATATATATATATATATATACACACACACACACGTATGGTGGATATAAAAAGTGTACACACACCTGTTAAAATGCCAGGTTTTTGTAATATAAAAAATGAGACCACAATAAATCATTTCAAAACTTTTCCCACCTTAAATGTGACCTATGACCTATACAATTCAGTTGAAAATTAAACAAATCTGTTAGGGGAAAAATATAAAAAAAAAGTCTTCTTATAGAAGACCCAGTGGAGCTGCCTTTCCTCTCTTAGCATCTACTTTGAAAATCAGAGGCTTAAAAGGTTAGTGCACGACATTCTGGAGGGTGCACTGGGGCCTTCTGCTTAGCCTGCAAAGAAGGCTTTAAAAAATTCAAGCTTGTTACTTTGGCTGTACCTCCTATTCTGGACATCCCTCAGGCCACTGAAGGCCCACAGGTCCATTCGGATACTGGTTCAGATTCATCGGCGGGTACCTCTTTGGAGGCCATCGGGGATTCAGCTACTGGCATGTCCTTGGAGGTTTTGTAGACATCCACTTCAGAAGGACAGGAGGAATCTCGACTCACTGTTTCAGAAGGACCTTTAAGTATTCTGCAGATCTTAATCTGGGAGGATGTTCTGACGGCACTTACTCAGGGTAGGCCTACGTAGGGACCCTCCACATTACACAAACCTGATGTCCACGTAAAAGAGAAACCGAAATCTAAACATGTTTCTGTCCTTCAAGAATCATCTGGCAGGCCTTTTCACAAGGCCTTTTTAATGTCTTCATGGCTTTAAGACCTCTCTCAGGGGTCTCCCCTTTAACTTCTTCCCCTCACAAAAGGAAAAAAGCAAGAAACCGTTCCAAACTCAGAAAAAAAAGACACCAAGTCCTGAAGTGGAGTTCTCTCTATTATCAAAATTAAGCGCGCTTTCGTCCAAGTGTTAAGGACTTCTTCAGAATACCAACCATAAAAAGCTCAATAAATTTGTATGTGCACACACCCCCTCATTACGCCATGTGACCAATTAATTACATAACCATCCAAAGCCTAAAGGACAACTTTAAAACTTTACTTTTAAAAATGACAATTGCTTACAAAATATATATATATATATATATATATATATATATATATATATATATATATATTATATTACACACACACACACACACACACACACACACATTCATATATAACCAACAATGAATTTGTTTAAAAATAAATATTTGTAAAATAAACATAGCTTTTAACTTCAAAATACTGCTGATAGAAATTATATCATTTAACCCAGGGAACACTGTTAGGCATTTCAACTGCCACTTCATTTCTTTGAATTTTAAAAATAAATCTGAAGTTGTTGGCCTTGAGGTTTTGGATGGTTATGTAGTTAATTGGTCACATGGTGTAATGAGGGGGTGTGTGCACATATAAATTTGAGATTTTATAATTGGTATTCTAAAGAAGTCCTTAACACTTGGACGGACGCATTTAATTTCTGATAGAGTACTCCCCTCACAAAAGGGTTAGGGAGCAGGTTCTTTCTGATGAGGAGGATTCCTTGGAGGATGAATCCCTTGGCTTACACTGCCCAGATTGCATCTGTTTTAGAGTATCCTTCCCCTGAAGAATAATCTAATGGCACTGAGTCTCCTAGTGAGAATAACACATTTGGGGAGATTATGGCATGGATGAGGGAGTACTTCAAATGAGACTGCTCTCAGATGTCTGAGGTGCAGAAAAGATATTATGATTTGCTTCAAATGGACTCCCTTTCACCATCTGTTGTGCCTCCTGTTTTACCAGCCTTTCTTGATGTCTTCTCTTCTGCATCAAAGGCTCTGGATTCTCAACCTCCTACCCCTAAAAGGCCAGATAGGTTTTTATCTGGAAGTTCCAGAGGACTGTAAATTCCTGTATAAATGTCCTTCTGCAGATCCAGTTGTGGTTTCTGCTGCTGATAATGAACCATCCAGATTTTTGCCATCCACTTAACTACTCCCTTCTGATGAGAGTAGAATTATGGGAAGGTTGGGGAAAAAGGTCTACACCTCAGCTACTCTGGCTTTCCTTACTATCAACTACCAAACCCACGTGACTAAGTATGCCTTAGCTCTTCTTTCTCAGGCTACTTGGCTTCTGTCTGACCTTTCAGATTCGGAAATAGTCTCAGATTTGCTCTGTTTTGGGGGCTTTGTTTCAGTTGACCCGTCATTCCATTAAATGCAGCTATAATGCAGCTGAGGCACCATGTAGAGGTGCTGCATCGGGCTTGGTCTTGTGGAGTTATTCGTGGTTGAGGCTTCAACCACTCCCTGATGATTTTAAGGCAAAGATGATGGACATATCTTAGATAATAATGCCTTATTTGGGACTGCTGCAGCTAAGTTCAAATCTCTACAGAAGACTGGTAGAGTTACAGGATTTTCGGCACATTTTTGTCTCCAGTTCCTAAATTCCAAAGGAATTATCCTGTGTGTTAAAACTGCTTTTGTTATGAAACAATCTTGCACTCCTCCTTCCAGAGGTAAGAGTATGGCTAGGAAAGCTCTTGCTTCTAAACCCACTCAGACTGCACCTTCCCAGAAGCAGCTCATTCCTGATAAGCCAGGTAGTCTTATGACTACCACCCATGCCTCTCCCACATCCCCCTTTCTCAGCATCTCTCTCTGTCTCTCTCTCTCTCTGTTTTTTCCAGCTTGGGAAAACATAACTCAAGATTCTTGCATTTTTTCCATTATCCACAAAGGGGTACCATCATGGTCTGGAAGTCTGTCCCTCCCTTCATGGGAATTCCTCAACTACCACAAAAGTAACTTCAGTTCTTTCCAGACGTGCTTCAGGATCTGAAATCCCAGGGAACTAGACCACAAGTTCCACTGCCCCAAAGTTGAAGTTTCTATTCTGGGATGTTTCCTGTATCCAGTGAAGATGGCTCTTGGAGACCCATTCTAGACCTTTCTCACCTCAACACCTTCCTGAAGGTTCCAGCCTTTCACATGCTCTCTTTGTACAAACCTTTCTTTCCTCTCATCGTTCCACAGGCCTTTCTGGCCTACCTGGATATGAAGGATGCCTACCTTCATATTCCCATTCATTTCCTTTACAGGACATTAATGCATTTTTCTGTTGCTTCCTCACATTTTCAGCTGTCTGCTTTGCCCTTTGGGTTCTCTATGGCAACAAGGGTATTTACATAATGCTTAGCTCCTGTCATTGCATTCTGCAGAATTCAGGATGCTCTTCATCTCACATTGCTGCAGTCCTTACACTTGGGTAGTCCGCTGTCCTCGGTCGGCCCGAATATCAAAGTATAAGGCTGACGTCGGTCAAGGCGCTTAAGACTGACATCAGAACGTCAGGGTACAAATGCGCATGACCGACGTCATATCCTCAGTCTTTTTTGCCGCATGGTCCGATGCAGAAGCAGCGTTGCAAGTGCCGTTCGGCGTTCTGAAATTTTTCGAATTTGGAGTTTCAGACAGAGTCAAAGTTGGCTAAGTACCCCGTTGGGGAATATTTTAGTTTTTTCTTGCCTCAGTGGTTTACCGGATGTCAGAAAAAGTGAATAACTGTATTTCTTGTGGGAAGCAGATACCTCATAGGGATTATCGTACTTTGTGTATTCCTTGTTTGGGGCCTGAGCACGACGTTGTTGGGTGTCGCTTTTGTGCTAGGTTCAATAAGCGCACTATTAAGCGAAGGTTAGATTGTGCCAGGTTGGTCTTCGGGAAGCGGTGCAATTATAATATGCCGTCGGATGCTCCGACGCTCGCTTCTTCGAAGAAGCGCAAAGACAAAGCAGCTAAACCCAGGCAAGAAGAGTAGTCTGTACCAGACGCCGGTTCTTTAGAGGCGTCAGTGGAACCGGTGGTTCCGCCGGAGGCTTCTCTGGAGTCCCAGGGGGAGACTTTGATATTGCAGGATGTGGCCTCTCAGGAGGCAGGTCAGGCTGAAGGGGCTTCTCAAGTTACTGTACTCCCCCCCCCCCCCTTCCTAGGGTGGTTAGGCCCTCTCCTTCTGTTTCCAAGGCTTCTCCCAGAGGCAGGCCAGGTTTAGCTTCTGTTGGTGTCACTCCTAGTTCTACAGGATCTGTGCCCAAGAAGCACATGCTTAAAATGGCAGAAGATTTAATTACTTTGATTAGAGGTTCTTTGCCCCCTCCTGATGAGAGGCCTAGGGTGGAACCAGAGTTGGGGAGTTTTGAGCAGGCTTCGGATGTTTCAGAGTCTTCGGCTGAAGACTTGCAGGAGTACTCTCCTTATTCTGATTCTGATGCAGATGATTCGACTCCTTCTGCTTCTCCTCCAGAGGATTTTTCTTTTCAGAGACTCTTCATTCCATGAGGGAACATTTTAAGTGGGAAGGTCAGGACTTCTCTGATTCCAGGAAAAGGCTTAGGGAATTTTTGCTTTTACCCCAGCATAGGCCTTTGGCTATACCTCCTGTTCTGGATGTTGTGGAAGATGTGTTTGCAGAGGCTTCTCTTAATCCTGATTCTTTGCCTCCTGCTCCTGTTAAACCGGATAGGTATTACAGGGTGCCTGAGGCTCATAAATATCTTTATAAGAGTCCTAGGGCGGACCCAGAAACTGTTAGTCAGGGACCTAAGGGTGTCAAGGCCTCTGTTGTAAAAAATCCGGTTCCTCCAGATAAAGAGGCCAGAGCTTTGGATAGATGGCGGAAGAAAGTCTATACTTCTTCCACCTTAGCTATGAGGGCTTTGAATTGCCAGTTTCACATGTTGAAATATCAAAACTATCTTCTTTCTCAATTGAAGTCTAAGGTAGATGCTCTGGCGGAAGGCATTGAGTGTAAAGAATTACAAGATTTGGTGCATGTCTCGGAACAGGTGGGTAAGCATTCTTTACAATGTGGTTTTGATGCTGTACAGGCCTCGTCTAGGGTGGCTGCCACTGGTTCAGTTCTTCGCAGGCACGCCTGGCTGAGGGATCAGAATTTATCTGACCATGTTAAGACAAGGATTTTGGATGCTCCTTTACAGTCTGATGTGTTGTTTGGTTCACCTGTGGAGTCAGTCTTGAAGAAAATGGAAGACAAGGCTAAGTCTATGCAGGCTGTTAAAGATTTTTTGCAAGTTCAGCCTCCGAAGTTTAGTAGGAATTGGCCTGCTAAGGGGTGGACGTATCCTTCTTATGATTCTCAGTCTAGGGGTAGATCTAGACGTGGTAGGGGCAGAGCTCAGAGTTCCTTCAGACCTAGAACGGGGGGTTCACCTGCACAGTCTTCGGGTTGCCTGGCAGCACCTTTGGGAGGAAGGTTGGCACTCTTCAAGGAAAATTGGAGTTTGATTACTCAAGACAGATGGGTATTGGATATCATACACCAAGGTTACAAGTTTTATTTCCATACCTTGCCTCCTTTCAAAGGCATGCCAGACGTTCCTCCTCAGCAAAGACTAGAGGCTCACAAGCAAATTTCTCTGCTACTTCAAATAGGGGCCATACAACCGGTCCCTCTACCAGAAGTGGGCCTAGGATTTTATTATCGCCTGTTCCTAGTACCAAAGAAGGGGAACACGTGGAGACCAATTTTGGATTTATCTATCCTCAACACATATCTGGACATTCCCAAGGTCAAAATGTTGACGTTACAACAGCTTTTGCCTCTGCTGGGCAAAGATCACTGGATGGTGACTCTGGATCTCAAGGAGGCTTACCTTCATGTTCCTATCAGGCTCAGTTGCAGGAAGTATCTGCGTTTTCGGGCTGGGACTTCTCATTATCAGTTCTCTGCATTGCCCTTTGGCTTATCTACTGCTCCCAGAGTGTTCACGAAAGTTCTGGCTCCAGTGATAGCTTTCTTCAGGCTAAGAGGAATACAGATCTATCCTTATTTGGACGATTGCCTGATTCTGGCCCAAGAAAAGGACGAACTTCTTCATCATTTACAGTATGTGATAGCAGTGCTAAGATGCCTGGGGTATTCTGTGAACGAAATAAAGTCCAGTCTAGTACCCTCTCAGGACATGTGCTTTCTGGGTGTGAGACTGAATACAGTGTCCCAGATGGCCTTTTTGACCCCGGACAAACAAAAGAATCTTTCTCTTTACTTCCATCAATTGTCTCATCAGTCCAGGCTGACTGCAAGGACAGTCCTTCAAGCCTTGGAGTTCATGGCATCTTGTATTCTGGTGCTTCCCAATGCCAAACTGCATATGAGGAAGCTACAATGGTATCTCAAAAATGTATGGACACAGCACTGCCAAGATATGGACACTGTCATTCAGATAATACCTTGCATTCAAAAGGAGTTTTTGTGGTGGGCTCAGGAATGTCACCTAAACAAGGGACTCTCTGTGACCCGACCAGAGGCGAGTCAGATTCTAACGACAGATGCCTCAGACAAAGCTTGGGGAGCTCATCTAAATGGAAAGTGGGTACAAGACACGTGGCCTGCCAGACTTCAACATCTACATATCAACTTGAAGGAGATGTTAGCAGTCCAATTTGCATTAATAGCTTTCAAGGATTTACTTCTTCCAGGGCAGGTGTTGGTTCTAACAGACAACACAACTGTCATGTGGTACATCAACAAGCAAGGGGACATTCTTATCCTCTATGCAGACAAGCAATGATTTTGTGGGAGACTG
The DNA here is from genome assembly GCF_019279795.1 of Protopterus annectens. Lineage (NCBI taxonomy): Eukaryota > Metazoa > Chordata > Ceratodontiformes > Protopteridae > Protopterus > Protopterus annectens. The sequence continues at coordinate 1,893,841,487 of NC_056735.1, forward strand.
CTCTCAGTTTACAGCTAAATCTTCAGGCAAGGTTTCTACCGGGAGCACAGAACTCCTTAGCAGATGTGTTGAGCAGACAAATTATGGATCCCCACTAGTGGAAATTGGATCCTCATGTATTTCAGAAATTGACAGTGTTATGGGGAACTCCAGACATAGATCTGTTCGCTTCTCCACTAAACTACCAGCTGCCAAAGTTTTGCACAAAAAGGTTTCATCCCACAGCTTGGAAAGTGGATGCTCTTTCATTCAATTGGAGCAATCTTCATGTGTATGCCTTTCCACCTCTGCCTCTCCTCCCAAAGGTACTCCTGAAGGTCAGACAGGACAAGCCAAAGATGATTTTAATAGCTCCAGATTGGCCTCGACAGCACTGGTACCCATTACTGAGAAGTCTGGTACGGAGCCTCCATGGCCTTTGCCTTCGATTCCACACCTGCTGTCTCAGGAGAACAGTCATTTACTCAATGTCAAACTTCACTCTCTACATCTAACAGCCTGGCATATTCTGTTTTAAACCCTGGAGGGTCTCAGCTTCCACAGCAAGTTTTGAATGTTATTTTGGAGGCCAGAAGGCCTAGTACAAGGAAAGTGTACGCAGATAAATGGAAGAGATTTTTATTTTGGAGTACAGCAAAGGAATTTGATGTTTCTAAGCCTAATTTAAGTGTGGCTCTTCAATATCTTACTGAGTTACTGGACAAAGGTTTGTCCTCCTCTTCTATTAAGGTTCATGCTGCAGCAATTTCTGCTCACTATGACTGTGACCCACCATTGTTTTCTCATCCTTTGTTTAAGCAATTCCTTAGAAGGGCAAAGAATATAAGACCCCCACGTAGAGCTCCTACTCCTGCTTGGGATCTCAATTTTGTGTTGGAGAAACTTACTCTACAACCTTTTGAGCCTGCAGCTACTGCCGAGTTGAAATATTTATCATGGAAGACTGCTTTTTTGTTGGCCATTACCTCTGCGAGAAGGGTTTCTGAATTACAGGCCCTTATGGCAGTTGAGCCTTTCTTAATTTTCCATAAGGATAGGGTATCTTTGCGTACTAATCCTTCCTTTATGCCTAAAGTGGTTTCTAGTGTGGCTTTAAACCAAACTATTCATTTGCCTACTTTTTATGCAAACCCCCAAAATAAAGGGGAAAAGATTTTGCACACTTTGGATATACACAGGCAGTTGCGATATTATTTGAGCAGAACTAAAGGGTTCAGGCAGTCTCAGCAGTTATTTGTTTCATTTGCTTTGGGTTCTCAGGGCAAGCCTGTGTCAAAACAAACTATTTCTAAGTGGATTGGGTTTTGTATTGCTTTCTGTTATTCCCATCATGGTAAGGAGATTCCAGTTGGGATTAGGCCTCATTCCACTAGGGCTACTGCCACTTCTACAGCATTTTAAGGGGTGGCGACTAAAGATATTTTGGAGGCAGCTACTTGGAGTTCAGTGCATACTTTCTCTAAGCATTACCACCTTCCACTTTACTCTAAATCTAGGGCTGGTTTTGCCACTGCAATTTTACAGGGCATTTTGGCAGCTCCTAATGCTTTATAGTTTTGCCATCCTCCCTTACCTCTGCTTTGGGATTCTACCCAAGTGTAAGGACTGCAGCAATGTGAGATGAAGAACATAGTACAGTTTTGTACCTACCATAAATGTAGATGTTCGAAGATCCACATTGCTGCAGTCCAATTTACCCTCCCTCCTTCCCCTCTGTAGTTAGAGGCGGTTGTGTGGTTTGGGTTGTGAATATTGTGGATACTGTATATATTGTACATATGATTAGTGCAAGGGTGGTTGGTTGTTTTTTGCTGTCTTTTGGTTTTGACCTTTCTTTTTAGGGTCTTCTGACATCTGGGGCAAGAAAAGACTGAGGATATGACGTCGGTCATGCGCATTTGTACCCTGACGTTCTGATGTCAGTCTTAAGCGCCTTGACCGACGTCAGCCTTATACTTTGATATTCTCCACAAGGACCGAGGACAGCGGACTACCCAAGTGTAAGGACTGCAGCAATGTGGATCTTCGAACATCTACATTTATGGTAGGTACAAAACTGTACTTTATACAGGTCTTCCCTTATCTGGACGCCCTGGTGCTCCAGGCATCACTTCAGAGACTTTGCAATAACATCTTCATTTTGTCATTTCCTTTTACAAAGGTTGAGTTTCACAAATATTTGGAAAAAAAAATCTTTCCTCACCACGTCCAAGAACCACATCTTCCTGGGGTGCAGGATACAGACAGACCTTATGGTGGCTTCCCTACCTCCTCAAAAAGTTCTGTTTCTAATCAACTACTTCCAAAGCCTTCTCCCTTTGCACTCTCTGCCAGCCAGGGAGTTTCTCAAGCTGCTGGGATTTGTGGCATCCACTTTCCCCATGTTGCCTTTGACCAAACTGCACATGAGAAAATTTCAGTGGTTCTTCAAGTCTGTTTGGAGACAGCATTTGCACCCATTGGAGTTTGTCCTTCCTCTTCTTCCTTGCCTAAAGAGGGAGCTACATTTGTGGATTTAGCAGTTTTCACAAAACCCAGGTCTTCCTTTGCATCCTCCTCTTCCAGACTTGCTCACAGATACCGCAAACATGGGTTGGGGGGAGGCAGCCTTTGCAGACTTGAAGGTACAAGGCCTTTGGTCCTCTTCTCAAAGGCAAAACACAGCATAAAAGAAATGAGAGCTCTTCTGCTGGCTATTCAGGCCTTTGAAACTCTTACATCTAGGACCCCTGAAACTGTTTACAGACAACACCACAGTAGTTTGGTATGTAAGAAAATGGTGGGGAGGGGATCCTATCTTCAGTGCAAGCTACCTCTCCTGGTATGGGAGCTGGCAGGTCAGTGCCAGGTCACTCTGCAGACAGTGTATATCTCCTGCAATCAGAATGTAGTGGCAGACACACTGAGCAGGTCCAAGATTCAATCCCACGAATGGATGCTTCACAGGGATATGTTTCTGGACATTCTCCACCGGTGGTGTACACCTCAAGTTGATCTCTTTGCCTTCCCTTTGAACAAACAACTTCCATATTTTTTTGCCAGAGTCCCAGGTCCTCTGGTCTGGAAAGTGGTCACCTTTTCAATTTCTTGTAAGGGAATGGTTCTTTCTGTATGCATCCCCCCTTCCCTCTCATTCAGAAAGTATTGCTGAAGATTCAGCTGGACAAGCCAAAAATCTTAACGGTGACTCATTTTTGTCCAAGACAGCAGTGGTTCCCTCTTCTTCATTTTGCCAGTCATCACAAGCTACCTCACAGGATGGATCTTCTCATATAAGACCATGGATCTCTCATACACCTACATCTGTCAACTCTGCAGATGACATTGTGGGTGATAATTTTTTTGATTCCTTTCAGGCACCTCTTTTCTGAAGACATGCTTAGGGTTCTGTTGGAGGCCAGAAAACCTGATACCAGGAAATCGTGTTCATTAAAATGGAAGAGGTTTTTCATCTAGGTTCTGTCTCCTAACCTAAATCCATTTTTTTTGTGGACACTCCTTTGGTTCTATCTTATAATTCTGTTAAAGTTCACCTATCAGCCATTTCTGCTCATCTGCCTTTGTCTCCACCATTGACCTCTAGATTAGAGGTAACATTTTCTTAAAAGGCATCCTTCACATAAAGCTTCTCCCTCCTTGGGATCTAAGTTGTGCTCTGGAAAAACTCACTGTGGCTCCTTTTGAACCTGCAGCCACAGCTTCCCTGCAACATTGTACTTGGAAGACTCTGCAATTACTCGCCATCACCTCTCCTAGAAGGGTGTCTGAGCTTCAGGCTTTGATGGCCTTTCTACCTTTCCTAGTTTTTCATAAGGATGGGTTTCTTTGTGTACCACTCCTTCCTTTATGTCCAAGGTTCATAGGTAGGTACTAGGGCCTATACAAGCCTAGCCAAAAAGGTTTCCTGGCTTTTGCCACCCAAGAAAATTATTTTCCTGTGCCCCTGTCAAGCAGAACCACAGAAGTGATCCCCGGGGTGAATTTCCCATTACCCATCCAATCATCAAGATTTCTCTTGAAGAGTGCTAATGAGGAGCTCTGTTTGACATAGGTAGTCTGTTCCAGAGTATTGGAAGTCTCTGGGACAAGAATCTATCCCTCTAGCATGTTCTGTTTATTGTGGTGACAAGGTTTAGGTCCCTAGAGTGTGTAGCTCGGAGGGATTGGGATTTCTTTAAGTGGAGCATGTCCATCCGCTCTGGGTTTGACATAGCTTTGTATGATAGGCAGAGATCGCCTCTGAGTAGGCAATATGCGTCGGAGTAAAGCTGGAGTTTTTTTGAGACGGTCTGCGTAAGGCATCTGTTTGAGGCCAGTAATCCTCTTTGTGAGGTATTTTTGCGGCCTTTCCAGTTGTTGTAGATGTCTTGAGGTAAATGCCAAAAGGGGCGTTTTACTCTATAATGGGTCTAATGAGTGATGAGTAGAGGGGAACAATGACCTCTCTTTTTTCTGGATGAGAAACCTTTTGTGATGAGGTGTGCCACGTAGAAGGATTTCCTGACCACTGTGGCGATGATTATCAAAGGAGAGACTACTGTCCACCTGTGTCCCAAGGTCTCTTGTCACACTTTCGGTGTTAAGTAGACTACCGCCTATGTGGTAGTTCATGGGTGCAGAGTTTTTACCAAAGGGGATGACAATGCACTTTTTGGCATTGAGCTTGAGACCATGTCTTTGACGCCAGGCATCTGTCTCAGTGAGGCCCTTTTGTAGGATGTCCACATCTTTAGGAGTTTCAATTATGGCTCCTAGTTTGCAGTCATCTGCGAATTTAGTTAGCCAAAGACATTCTGTGTTAGCCTGTACTTCACAGAAGTAGATACCAAACAGGAGAGGACCCAGGACTGAACCCTGTTTTACTCCACTTGTCACTGGTCTGAAGTCTGATTTGGAGTCTGCTACTTTCACAGTGTGGGTTCTTTCAGTAAGCCAGTTGGAAACCCATCTTGTGACATAGGGATTTATACCTAGTTTAGTGAGTTTATCTATAATTCCAGAGTGGGGGATGGTGTCGAATGCCTTGGCGAGATCTAGATAGGCTTTGTGAACCACCTTACCCTAATCTATGGTTTTGGTGACTACTTCAAAGAAGTCTATCAGGTTTAGGAGACCTGATCTGCCTTTTACAAACCCAAACTGTGTGGGGTCCAGAGTTTGGAGATCTCCAATGTCTTTGTTTACGAGTTCCATGATGATACGTTCCATGGCCTTACAGACGAGGCTCGTCAGGCTAATGGGGCGGTAGTTCCCGGGGTCTGTTGTGGCCCCCCCCCCCTTTGTGGAGTGGGATAACAGTCACGGTGCGCCATTCAATGGGCACAAAGCCTGAGGTGAGGCTATGATTGAACATGGTACTTGGGTGGGGTGCCAGTTCATTCTGTAATTCATGTAGAAGGCAGCTTGGGATGTTGTCAGGTCCCATAGATGCTGTGTTCTTGGCTTTGGAGAGTGAAGTTTTTACCTGTGCAGCCGTGACTACAGGAGCTTTGCATTCTTCCGATATAAAGATGGGCCCTTTAGGGGGTGAAAGGGGGGTAAAGTTAGGTTTGAACCTATCTGTCAGGATGTTGGCAATATCAGTTGGTTCTGTATATTTAGTGTCATTGTGCTGTAACTCAGAGCAGATCTGAGTGTTGCCATTGAGATTTTTGACATAGCTATAGAATGCTTTATGGTTGTCTTTAGAATTGGTGGCAATTTTGTTTTCATAACTGGCTTTGGAGGATTTTTATGAGGGATCTCAGCTTCTGGGATTTTATTCTTTTTTGCAACAGTTTCTTTCTCTTGTTTTAGAGTTGGTTTATGGCAGAAGACCACCAGATTGGCTTCCTTTTTTTGGAGGATAGCATCTTGGTTCTGTTAGGGATAGCACGATCCATGCACTCGTGTAAGTGCTTATAAAGTGCATTTGTGTAGGATTCAGCAGTCGTAACTGTATTGTCCATCTGCATGGGTGTTGTGAAGTTTGCCACTTCTGTCTTAAGAAGCGTGAAGTTGGCTTTGGAGAAATTTTTTACGGTTATTTTCCTAATGAGGGGTGGGAGCGAAATGTGGATGGTCTAGGGTGATTAGCTTGTGGTCGGATCTGACCAACGAGGAGCTGACCTCTGGTGTGGAACACCAGTCACCCATGTTGGTGATGACCAGGTCTAGGATATTGCTGCCCCTGGTGGGGGTTGTGGATAAGTTGATCCAAAGCGTTGGAATTGATGATTTCCAGAAAACGCTGAGCAAAAGAGTTGGTACGTGAGTAGTTTTCCCAGTTAATGTAGGGTAGTTCAAATCACCCATTATTAAAGTGTTGGGTTGTACCTTAATATTTTCCAGTGTATCAAGAAAAGAGGAGTGAGAATCCTGGGGCATGGTGGGGGGGTCTGTAGCAAGCTACAATCTGGATTGTGGTTTTGCCCAGAGTTAGTTGAACTTGGATAATCTCTGATGCATTATGTTGAGCAACTAGCTTGGAGGTGTGGATATCCTTAATGAATATGGACACGCCTCCACCTTTAGTGTTTCGGCCCGGGTTTGGTGGCCGAAAGGTGTGGTATGAATTATAGCCTGGTAATGCAGGGGTTCTCTCTGGAGCTTTGAACCAGGTCTCTGTCACTGCACAGATATCAGTGTTCTCCATTTTAAGGAGTGCCTCGAGTGAGTGCATTTTGAGGTTTAGACTTCTAGCATTGAGTAGCATTACCCTCAGATTTTGCTTGCTTGTACCTGTTACGGTGGTGAATTTGTCATTTGAACCTTGCCTAAAAAAGGCACTGTAGGTGTGGCAAGAGCCTTTGCCAGTATCCGGAATCCCAAGGGTGACAGGTGCAGGCCATCTCTGGCAAAGGAGCTTGGTCTGTCGATCATGTCAGCCCAGGCAGACAGATACTGGATTCCCTTAGAATGGCACCAGAAGCTTAGCTAATTGTTTACATGAGGGAAGATTGTGAATGAGTTGTCCCTTAGTTTTTAATTTGCCCACCTTTTTTCCTTCACCACAGTGTCCTAGAGAGAGGATTCTATATACCTTGGATGTGCATGGACAACTCAGATTTTATTTGGATAAAGCTAAGGCTGTCAGGAAATCTGATCAGCTTTTTGTGTCTTTTTTCATCCCAGGGCTCTGGGAAGGCCTGTTTTCAAGCAGACAATTTCTACTTGGATTTCCAAGACCATTTCATCCTGTTATGTTTTTCATGGAAAGAGTGTTTCTTCCTCTGCTGAGGCTCATTCTACTAGAGCTGTTGCCTCTTCTGGTGCTTTTTTCAAGGTTTGGATTCTACTTCTATTTTGGAAGCAGCCACTTGGACTTTTTTTCACACTTTCACTAAACATTTCATGTTGGATGATATCTCCAGATCCAAAGCAGGTTTGGTAGTGCTATTCTTCATGTGGTTTTCTACAGCGCCTCTGCTCCTTCCTCCTCCCCCGTCTCTTCTTCATGAGCTTTGATACTCACAGAATTGTTGTGTAAAATCTTACCATAACCATAGATGTTCTCTTGTGTTGCAGTATTCAGTCCCTCCCACCTTTCCACCTGGTTCATGTCTTTTTTGCGTCTGTATGTTTTCCTCCTTTTGTTCCTTAAGCTGGTGTTCCTATTGGGGCATTCAGTTCTGAGGATGTTGCATGCGAATGTCACTTTTATGGCCTATGCTGACTGCAGGCAGGTCTATGTGCCATGTCCCTTGTACCCTGCAGTGGTAAAAGGCTTTTATATACTGTCCAGATGTTGGGGACCACCTCTGGCAATCTTCCCTCCTGTAAAGAATACTGCAGCATATCAGAGAAGGACATCTATGGTTATAGCAAGGTTTTACAGAACTGTTCTATGTGGGTGTTGTAAACAGTGTACTTAACATCACTATGAACCAGACCTTAACATTACATAATATGATGAATACCAGAATAACATTTCAGGATGATGATTGTGCCACCTCAAGTGTGGCATATTTTGCCTGTTGTATTGAATGTTGACCATTTTATGTTTGCAAGACTGAGCATGCCTTAAAAACATGTGTGTGTGTGTGTGTGTGTGTGTGTGTGTGTGTGTGTGTGTGTGTGTGTGTATATATATATATATATATATATATATATATATATATCTATATAAAACACACACAACTTTGCCTGCAAAAATGAAATCTGTGCTCTATTCAAACATTCTATTGTATGTCAGGGATTTAAGAAGTTTTGCTTTGGTATCCTGGAAAAAAATTAGATTGGCCCAAGGTGGGGATTAGAAAAACCTTTTAAAAAAGTGAGGCAAATGAATTGGCAACTTAGACTTGGTCAAGTATTCCCTCCTGGTTTAAACAAGTGTGTCTGTTGCTCCTGTGCTAAGTACAAAAACTAATAAATTACAGTTTATTTAGCCATCACTTACAATTATAATGTTGTTTGTTGTATATGCATATACACAAATTGTGTGTGCCTTGTTTGTAACAAGATTGAAGTTTTCTATGTACTAACTGCCGCATATACCTGGGTTCTTTACGAGAAAAAAATATGAAAAGAACAGGTTCAATTGATTCATTAACTGTAGCCAATTAAAATTGTTTTTAAATAATACTCAGTGCCTCTGTGTTGGCTTGTAATTATTCTAATGAAGTCTCTTTTGGGAGACTTAATTGTTCAATGTTTTGTGGTATAATATTAAATTGTGGACCCTCCGTGACATTTATTTGTACCATTTTTAAGTTAGGATATTCCTGAGCACCGTTGAGCCAAAGGCTTTTCTTTCCCTAGAGACCAAATCCAATTTGTAATGAGCAATAAAAGTATGAGGACTAGCCCAAGTTGTGGCTGCACAAATATCATTCAATGACGATCTGGATAAAAATGCTGAAGAATTTGCCATAAACCTGGTGGAATGTACTTTTGGTGGTTTTACTGAAGTCAAGCCCAATTTTTTGTAAGCAGAATTAATACAGTCAGAGGACCATTTGGCTAACGTCACTTTAGAAGCTGGTTTGCCTAATTCTGATTCCAAAAAAAAGACAATTCTGAATTCCTCAAATTTTGATTCTATGTATATAAAAAAACATATAATTGACTATAAATGGCCAAAAGGTGCAACATATGTTCTCCTTTATTTGAGAAATTTGGAAAGAAAACTGGAAGGCTGATAGCTTGATTAATATTGGATTCTGACACCACCTTAGGAACAAAGGAATGATTGACCCTTAAGGATACTCTAGCCTTATAAAAAATTAAGTACGGAGCTTTGGATGACAGGACCTGTAATTCTGATGTAATTCTGATACTCTTCTGGCAGAGGTATTGGCCACTAAAAAGTAGTTTTCCAGGTCAAGAATTTTAGTTCACAATTAGCTGTTGGTTCAAACGGGGATTGTGTTAGATTGTAAAACAGTGTTCAAATCCCAAGGAGGGGAGAGATCTTTTAATGGGGGGGGTCTAAATAGAAAAGATCCCCATAGAAAGGCGCTACAAAATTTGGAGGATGCAAAAGATGAGTTATTTACCCTTATATGAAAATTGGAGATGGCAGCTATTGTACTCTTACAGAAGAAGAGCTAACACCTTCATTGAAAATTGTAGCTAAAAATTCAAGAACCTTAAGAACCGCCACTAAAAAGGGATTTAGATCCTTTTGTTGCACCCAAATGACATCTTTTCCATTTATGTCTGTATAGTTTTCTAATGGAAGCTTTGTGGGATGATGATAGAATGTGACGGACAGGGGAGGAGAGCCTAGGCTGTCTAGCAGTTAATGTAATTGGAGAAACCATGCAGTGAATTTTAGGCCTGGAATATCCAGATCTGTCATGTCTGTCAGGTGAGACAGCAGGTCTGGAACTGGATCCAAAATCCATGGAGGATGAAGTAGATGAAGCCAAAGAAAAGGAAAACAAATATGAGAAAGCCAGTAAGGGGCAACGAGGATAACTGTGCTCTTCAATCAAGATGCTTTCTGAAGAAATTTGTGGATTAGAGGTAACGGGATAAGTGTAAAGACTTTGGGGGCCAGTCATGAAGTAGAGCATCCCTTGGTGACTCGCCTGTTAGGAGGATCAGGGCAAAGAACCTGCTGAACTTGTTGAGGGGAGATACAAAGACATTGCAGCATGGCTGTCCCCTTTGATGGAATATCCTTCCCACATCCTTCATGTTGAGGGGCCACTCGTGAGGCATTAAAATGGACCTACTTAATTTGCCTGCAGTCACGTTGGATTTTTCCAGAATGTGCATTGCTGTCAGAAATCGATTGGATGAGATTGCCACACTTTCACAACTTCTCAACATAGGGGTATGATTTGGTGCCCCCTTGTTTGTTGATGTACCAGACCACTGAGATATTGTCCATCTGGATCGCAGTAGTCCCTATGGGGAGAGTGTCTTGGAAGGCCTACAATGCTAGGAGGATATCTTTAATTTCCAGGACATTGATATGCATGTTGGCCTCTTTGGGAGACCATGTGCCTTCGATAGTCTTTCCCAAGAAGTGCCCACGCACCTGATCTAGGAGGTGTCTGTGGTCACTACAGCCTTGGGTTGGGGAAGAACAAAGGGACAACCTTTGTGTACTTGACTGGAGTGTAGCCACCATAAAAGATAATTTTTGCAAGCCTGTGTTATTTTGATCTGACTGGATAAGGGTTGATCTGACTGGATAAGGGTTGGTAGAGCATGGACCATTGAGTTACCAGTGTCCACTGAAGAATTCTCATATGGTACCTTGCCAATGGTTCCCAAAGCTTGAAGGATCAGTCAAGCTGAAAGAGAAGAACTCTGAATGATCTTTCTGACATGGAACTGAATAGTCTGACATCCTGACAAAAGGGAGAGAAAACATTTGATTGACCATATTGAGCAAGGCATCGGTGAATTCCAATATCTTTGTTGGTTCAAAATGATATTTGCTGTGATTGATTACAATCCCCACATGGGTATATAACTGGAGTACTTAATCTTGAGCTAGAATTAGATGATGTCGGGTCGGAGTGGTTATGAGCCAGTCGTATAGATATGGAAACACCCAGAATCCTTGCAGTCTCAAGTGCATTGCCACTACTGTCTTACACTTGGTAAATACCCTGGGGGCTGTGATGGGACCAAAGGGCAAAGCTCTGAATTTGTAATGACTAGCTCCCAGCTGGGGAAGCATAGATATTTCCTAGATTGTCTGTGCATTTTGATATGATAAAACAGAAAATCTCTCCAAACAGCTAAAGGACCCCAAGCTACAAGACAGGTATCCAAAAATATAAAAAAACAGAAGCCCAATGTACAACACTTTTTTATTGAGGAAACGAGACAGATGAAATGGTAAAGCTTTCAAGTATATAACTCTTTCTCAATGCATACATAGCACTGCATGTTCTCTCCTTTTACAGAAAATCAGACAATCAGAATTAAAAATATAATCACATTATTTTATATCAGATTAAGTACTAATAACTAACAGCCCAGACATTACATCTGAAACATCAAAATAAACCACTAAAAACTAATATCTGTCAGCTTTTCCCGGTGAGGGATCTATAAAAACTTATAAAAACATTAAACAAATAAACACATATATAAAAACATTTAAAAACATCACGTCTGGTTTGATACTATTATTACTGTTAAGCCCTGGCAGTTTTCGCTCTAATGCAGTTAATCCAGATATACTCCCATCAGTTCTGGTCTTGTTATGAAATCACCTCCATGAATATCTTGAGAAATATGTTGTAAAATCCTAAATTTAAATCTATCCTATTACTTGAAATATGTTTTGCTAAAGCACTGGTACAAATATTCATTTGAATCTCAGAGAGGTGTGCACCAATTCTGTCTTTCAGTTTCATATTAGACTTTTGAATATAAAAACATTCACACTGGATACAGTTGGCAAAATAAATCACATTCTCAGTATAACAAGTACCTGATACTTTAAATGTGAACAATTCCTGACTAACAGGATGCCTAAAGAACAAGTCAGTATTAATTTCCTTACAATAAGTGCAATTATAGCAGGGCATAGTACCATTTTTCTTATTGATTACACTACTCTCTAAACCAGTCTTCATATCTTTATAGCGTATATATTGATTGAGATTTCTTTCTTTCTTAAAGGTAAATCTTGATTAATTCTTACAATCTGACTAACCTCCTGATTAGTGTTCAATATATTCCAATTTTTCTGAATAATTTTTTAACCATTTTATTATTTCTTTTATATTTGAATTACTTTCATGTTTCACCAACTGTTTAGTATTCTCAATGAGAGTATTCTCATATCCCCTACTTATAAAGTGCTTTGCCATACCTTCCATTTCAGACAAAATGGTTATATCTTTAGTACTTAACCTACTGGACGTCATAAATTGACTTTTAACCACTCCTCTTTAAATATGTCTGGGGTGCATACTATCTGAATGGACATATCTTACAGCTTGCACATTGTTTTCTATAAATCAAAATTAGTATCACTACATGAGACAACTATATCAAGACAATTGATGTTATCATATGAAAATTTAACATCAAAAACTAAAAATTCAGTACAAGAATGTAGGAAATTAACAAATGTGTTAAGAGTATCAACATCACCTTTCCATAATAAGAACACATTGTCCATGAAACATTTAAAAAATAATTGCTTATTCCTAAACATGGTCCCATCTTCATAAAAAATTAATCTTTTCTCCCACTTAGAACTAAATTAGCATATCTGTTTGCCACTGGTGAGCCCCATGGCTACACCAAGTCGCTGATGGTAAAACTTCGTATTAAACATAAATACATTATTATTCAATACAATATCAAGCATGGAACATAGTTGTATTTTAAATGCTGAAAATCACCATGAGCAGTTAAAAATTCTCTTACAGCTTCTAAGCCATATTCTTTAGGAATAACCATAAATAAGGATTTTATATCCATCATTGCTAAAAGGATTTTTATCAAGCTTATTAACTAATGACCATTCTTTTAAGCTACATAAAAAATCTCTGGTGTCCCTAATATAACTTCTATTTTTTAAAAAAAGAGGCAAGCTGTTTTTCTAAATACTTAGAAAGTGCAGTAGTAATCTATCTGTTCCCTGAGGCAATAGGCCTCATAGGTGGTGTAGTCAAATTTTTGTGAATTTTCAGGAGACCATATATAGTTGGGTTAACTGGATTAGCTAAGTAAAGGAAGTTGTACATTTCAGTTGTTATAAGTAAGCCATATAAATAGCCCTTGATTGTACTAGTAATACTAGTTATAAAAATCTTATTTACTTCTACAAAAATGAGTATCAGCTAAAATGTCATTCATCCATTCATTATATTGACTAACATTCATAACAACAATCTTGCCACCCTTGTCAGCTGGTTTAAAAATGATGTTACTATTAGAACACAGACTGCATCACATTCATCAGCGTCTAGATTTTAAAAATTGCAAGCTCTTCTCTTGCTCATACAATTCTTGCTCACATATACTTTGAAAAGCTTTGACAGTAGGGGTATTAAATGGCACAAATGTGCCACACTGTTTCAAAAGAATCATTATTGTAGTTAACATCATTTTTGTATAAGAGCTTCAGATCTAAAGTCCTAACAAATAGTCTTAGTTCTATTAACATCTCACTTAAATCCCCATCATACGAGGGAATGAAAGAAAGCCCTCTATTTAGCAGTTTATATTCAGATAAGCTGAGGTCATAACTGGACAAATTTATCACATTGGAACTGGCAGAACTTAAGTTTTCAATTTATTGTTTGTGAAAAGCTATTTGTTTAGCTCCTGCCAGTTTCCAGCTTGAAAATCCAATACAGATAAGAGAAAAGTCAAGAGGTTGCAGCAAGACCCAGAAACTGTTGAGGACGAGAGAAGATGATGAATTGATTGTGAAAGTACTGAACAGATTACAGAGCAAGGTAGGCTTAGTAGGGCCCGGAAATGCAAACAATACTAAAACATCTCCCATCGACAGTTCTCACTACCTTCTACAGAGATGCTATAGAAAGCATCCTGACGAACAACCACCCTCGTAGTATGGTATGGAAGCTGCTCTTCACTGTACAAACCCCTCCAGAGAGTGGTGAAGACAGCCAAGAGGATCATCAAGACCACCTTACCATCTGTCTATGACTTGTACTTATCCAAATGTCTCGGCATGACCAGAGGAATAATTATACTGCACTCACCCTGCTTAGACTGTTCCTGCATCTGTCATCTAGAAAGCGCTCCCAAAGCATGCGTTGCTGAACTATGAGATTCAGGAACAGTTTCATCAGGCAGCTGAACTTTAGTAACAACTATGCTCCATAATGGCCATCTGGGTCAGTAGAAACTGTAGTAGCTTGTCTCATTGTGCAATCACCTGGTTACCAGTCTCATCTAATATTAAGTGCAATATTCACCATGACTGTTAACTTATAGGCCACCTAGAGCAGTAGCAATGCAGCAAAATGTCTTCTTTCAGTGCATTACATGTTACAAATTCGTAAATTAGCCATAGTGCAATACTTAAATATCTCTGTCTGTGCCAGGATCAGTGCAATGTCTTAATCAAGTACCTGTGCAATGCTAAAGTCTCATGCAAGTAAGTGTTCACTGCGAAAAGTGTTAAAATGCGTTTCTAATTATGTGTAGTATTAGTCTGTGTACCTGCACGTCCGTGATGTAATAGCTAGTTGTTATATGTGCAAATATCTGTGAAAATAGCCTATATGTTGTCTGCACATTGAGTCAGGAGACACGGAATTTTGTTCTGGTTTTACACTTGTGATTTCTGAATGGCAAAAAAGTTTACTTTAGCTTGACTTTTTTTCTGTTTTTTTTTTTTTTTTTTTTTTCTCTTAACTGTTGCGAAAAGAAAGAAGCAAAATCGCATGCTGGCAAAAAGCATGAAGAGAAGCCCGCAGTTTCAGAGTACGACAGAAAACTGAAAGAACAAGTGACTGAATACAATGTAAGTAACCAAAAGTTTTCAGTGTTCTGTACATTAAAATGAAGTAATGTATTAGTTTTATTATTTTAGATTTTTTTCTAATGTGTTAAACTTGCTTTAAAAAAAATAATATAATGCCAGAGATTGCTGTAATGTTTCATTCTTAGGTAGAGGAATATTTTAATGGATGAAATGTCATAAGTATCATTCAGTCTTCACAGATTGGTTATGATCCATCAGTGCCAGTACTCTGCAGAAATTTAATTTTTGAAGTAATTAATGGGGTATGCACTGCCTTGAGTAAAATAATTGTCTTGGCAGCACAATCAGCTACATAGTTTTCTGCTTTTTCCATCATTGAATGTGCATTAGTATACTTGCTGAGCCACAGAGAGCTAAAACTGTCATAATCTTTTTTTTTTTTTTTTTTTTTTATGCTGTACAGTTTTGTCAGACTGCCTTATTCTATAATTGAATGCCAGAAGTTGACCAGAGGAATACTTAATAATGCTAGGATAGTTGTGTGATCTAGAAGGTCATGGATTTGTTTGATGTCTACCTGTTCAGAATGCAAGCCCTAATGGCATTACTTTATTGCCTTTGAAGTTGGGCCATTTTGGTTATAGAGAATGTGGCCCATGTATTTCTCTTTCGTGGAAGTTATTATTCTTATGAAAGAACTGGAAGATATACTGTGTAAGATGGCTGACTAGTGCACCCCGTTCCCCCTGCCTTTGACATTGGCAACTAATGTAGACTTTTTGCCAGCAGTGACTGTTTTGGCACTACCGACTGCAGCATCCCAACAGCTGATCCTAGTCTTTTGTTGTCCAGTAGTGATTGCTTCCAGATGTGATTACACTGCTGTTAGGAAACACTTGTCCAGCATTTTGCTATGTTTTCTCTAGTCCATTGACTAAAGTTTTCAGATTTAATATGAGATAGAGGTGGGATCTTAAACTATCATTGCTTTAAGACAATACTTTGTTTTAGACCTCTGAATTGACAAGCCTTTCTTCTTTGGTGACTTCTGGGATGTCACCTTTTCTTCCGTTTTTCTTATCAGTGCTGCCATTGTGTTTGACAGTCATGGTGTAATATTATCTTTTAAAACCTTCTAAGACAGTCACTTTT
Organism: Protopterus annectens; assembly: GCF_019279795.1. NCBI lineage: Eukaryota > Metazoa > Chordata > Ceratodontiformes > Protopteridae > Protopterus > Protopterus annectens. Next base: position 1,893,857,505 of record NC_056735.1, read on the forward strand.
TCATTATTGTGTTTGTTAGCTTATTCTGCCATCCTGTGTGCGTCCAGGCCAAGTATAGAATAGGCTTGTATTCTAAGGCTGTCATAGGTACCCTTTCATTTTTACTCATAGTTTTGCACATACTGTGCTCCATTTCACATTTTTGTTCAGATTATTGGATCTGTTTATTTATAGCTCAAATGTATGTTTTTCTTTTCTGTATCAATGCATTTATAACATGCTTCAGTCTAATATGAGTATTGATAATTTTTTTCAGTATTCATTTCCCTGTTCTGTGATTTAGAGCAAGTCACTTAACCCGGCAGTGCTTTTTGATCACCCCTGAAAACAGGCAGTGGTGCCTAGTGGGTTTAACAAGTTAACTAATGAATGGCATAAAGAAACGTAATTTATGATTGTAATCTTGTACATTGTGATTAGAATGTTGTTGAATTTGCTGTCTGATTTCTATATTGTATGTGACTAATTGTATTGTTACAGCATGTCTGCCATCCAGCATATATGTTTACAGTCCCAGATCATGGCTGAAAGGGATCCCTAGACCAGCTTGATCCACAGTGCTAAATTCTGCAATTATGCCCAACTGATAAATTAACTTGTAAATAAATTTAATACTAGGATCATATGCTGTAAAGAATCTGTGGATTACTTCCATAAATCTCTCAGTAGCAACTGAATTTTCCTTCTTGTGACTTTCTCCATTTCGAACACTATCAGTATACACAGAATATTGTTAAATAACAAAGTTATCCAGTTCTCCTCAGATCCATCCATCCGCAACCTCTTTTCTCATTTTTGCATATGGGGTTGAGGTGCTACTTCAACAGTGACAATCATCTCAAGCCAAACTACTTAAAATTAAAAACATGGTGCTCATTTTCACGTCGTCCGACAAAACACCCAGAGATGACATCCAGCTAAATATGAGGCACTGCAAGATCCTCCCCACTTTTTCTTCCTTTGAAACAGTGTTGATGACTCTTCTATTGAAAATCTTTGAAGGCTAATCATTATTTGAGCTAGAAAGAGATGCAATATTTTAAACCTATTGTTTTTTTATTCCTTCCTTCCTTTGAGTTTAATTTCCTGTTAGACTGCTGTCATACTTGAAGTACTGGCTTCTGACATTCATTATGTTTCTTTTTCCTAACTTCTTGTCTGTGTCTCAATATTTATTTTCTCATCTGTAAAGTTTTTTTGACAGAAGCAATTAAACTTCTCATTCTGTGGTTTTAAGGTCTCTTAATCTGTTCCTACTTATCAATGTTATGAAAAATCCAAACAAATACATTCTGAATGAAAATCTTTTGATGTAATTTGTTTTCTACAAGCACACTATTTCAGTGAGAATGTCATACGCGACAAAAATGTTATTCAGATAAAGAATTGGATTTGCTTTAAGATGAAGAGTAAATGTTTTGTAATGCATAACCTAAACCTTTATGCCATACTCATTTGACAAACTGTTCATGAATGCAGAAGGCAAGCAACCAACAGCTTAAAGTCAGTGAGGAATAACTAAAAATGCCACTAATTTACACCGCTTTTGTGGAGGGCTCACATTACCTAGTACTGGTGTAACTGCAGTCTAAGACTGGTGATGGCTTCTGCAGGAGAATGTAGGATTGCCGTGAAGTATGTACAGATTCAACGCTGCTATTGTAGGCATCCTTCCTGAACAAAGACAGTTTACCCTGGAACAGGCCAGAATTTGTTCTCCGTAACATGCAAGCAACAAAGACAAGCAACATAGACTGTATTAATGATTTAAATGTCAGAACAGAAAAGCAGGTGAATTGCAAAGAAAAGCTTAGACCAGCCCAATTAAAATATATCTGCACATGACAGAAGAAGGAAGTTGCATAGTGTAGATTTTTGTCAGTTTGCTAACCAGATAAATGATAGTCTATCAGTTAATGGGCCCTGTGGGTCAATAGGTCCTCCTTGAATGGCCAAGCTCCTCACTCTGTCATAGAGAGTGAGCCCAGCTACCCTTCAGAAGAATATCATTCTCTGCACATGCTTGTATGTTCTCTGCTTTATACAGATTTTCATAACATTTCAAAAATATTTCCAGTACCAGTACAGGATTTCTAGCTATTTTACTTGTTATATGCTCCTTAAGTTTGGCAAGAACCCTTTCAGCTTTCTCTTGTCTGCGCTGTTCTAAAAAACTTTTGTGCTCTGAAGTTATTAAAAAATAGTTTAACAGCAGTCTATCCAGATTCATGTATACCATCGAGGTACTCCCTTATTTTCTCTTTAGCACTCTGCAATTGCACCTCCTCTTGTTCTGTGAGATTCCTCCTATTCTGCAATACTTTAACCTTTGTCTGTCATCCTATATCTTATTTCCCAGCCATATCTATTTTTCTTTTATTTCTATCCTATTTTTAAACTCCCACGTTCATTTCATCCCACCCCCAGGTATATTTTCTTAAAGAAGTTGGTCTTCCCTAATAACTCCTGAATAATTTCTACTACCTATTCCTTAAATTCCTGCCTGGAGCTTGAACTGATTTTTGCTGAGCAGCTACAGGATTCTCCCCAGCCAGTGTTTTTTTCCTCACCTTTTGTGATTGCTTTTCTTTCAGGTTCTCTAAATTTCTTCATTCCTGGCAGTGAGCTTACTAGTCAGTAGTTGAAATTTACCTAAAAGGGCAAATTCATTGGCTGTCTTTTCTGAGTTTGTTCTCCCACTGGGAGAGCTGAAATTAAGCTGCTACTCAATGGGTAGCCATCTTGGAAGTTCTTTATGGCATTCTTGAAGCCCAGACCAGGAAAGAGAACATTTTCCACTCCATGCTGTTGTGATGCCCAGCACTGACTCTGATTAGATTTTGAGAGTACATGAGTTTAGAAACGTACCATAGTTTACTTTTTCGGTTATTTGATGTTCATGTCTGTTTTTTTTGAGGGGGGGGGGTTAGCACTCATTAAATTATCACTTAAGACATAGGCCAACATACAGTAACAAAAGAAAACCATACAAGTATATATATTTTTCATTTGCATACCTTATACATCACATATTTTTTATTTCTGTTTATCATCAGTCCAACATTGCATGAATTGCTGAGTTTCTGCCTTCCTTTAAACCTCACTCCTCTTCACCTGAATGATATTCTGCATATGTTGTACGCACAATTTCCATTTTTTCTATGTAATTTGCTTCTTAGTTTTTCTAAAAATCTCTCTTATTTTAGTTACAGGCATTTGCTCACCCAATATTTCTGGCAGAGTATTCTGTCGGTAATTTTATAAGTCTGCCAACTCATTACATTCTGAAAATGCATGTTTCGAGTCACCTCTTTCTTCCCCATCACACCACCTACATTTGCTCTCTACCAGAGGAAAAATTCTTTGAAGTATGCTTGGGGTTTAAAGATACCTGTGCAAACATACCAAACAAAGATCCTAAACATTCTGGATTTTGTTGCATACTTGGGAGCCATACATATGTCCTTCCATTGTTCTCTTGCTTTTCCAGTCTCTCTTCCCAATCTTTTTAAGATTCTTATAATTATCATACAGTATTTTAAATGCCCTACTAATTATATTTATTTCATTTATTTATTGACATTTGGTGACCAGAAATTTCTGGGTCAAAAAGGCCCATTTTCAGCAAAGGCCCGGGCAGAAAAGCTCCATTACAAAGGAAATGAAAAACACTAGATAATTACAAAAAGGTAAATATAATATAATGAACATTTTATAACATTATTCAACTGGATCAATTAGTGCATTCAAGTAAAATTTTACACAAAGTTTAGGAAAGATTGATATTTTCATTTTCAGGATGTGAGTATTGTTATGGGTTAAAGTAAGATGATGCCAACAGTTGCCTAGAGGCAGTGCTTATTGTAGGTAGTGGTGCATTGTTTTGTTGAGGTAGATAATGGTAATTGAGTATGCAAGAGTGGTAATTTGGTGTAGAGTTAGGAGGTTAGGTGAGCCAGGAGAAAGAGTGAAGCAGGGAAGAGTAAAGCAGAGAACATACAGTTTTTGTTGGTAGAAAGAAATGATGAAAGAGGTGGTGATAACATTGTGAAAAGAGAGCTAGATGAGAGGGATTGGTTTAGTTTTTTTTTGAGGGGGCAGAGGAGGAGAGAAAGTAAGGTATAGTTTAAAAAGAGTAATAATAGGAGGGAGTGAAAGAGGAGTACAGGGGGGATCCCAAGCCATTGGCGTTTAGGTTTAAGTTAGTTTAAAATTAGCGTGTGTGGTGAGAGAAAGGGAGTAATGGGGAGAAGACAGAAAGAAGGTGAGCGAAAGAGCTATGAAGTGGGTGGGGGAAAGCAGTATAAAGTAAAAAGGAGGGACCAGGGGAAAAATTTTATGCTGAAGGTGTGAGTGGGAGGTCAGTTGGGGATACCTTTTTTAACAGCAGCTTCTGTTCTAGATTCATCTAAAAACTTAACCAGAGCAGATCTTTCACTTAAGGATCCCCCTATCCCTTTCTCTTTGCTTATACTCTATCAATCCTTGGTAGGTAGGGAAGGCAGTCTCTAGCTTGCAGTCCAAATGTCTTCTTGGCCTCCTCTCCCTCTATACCTTTCCCTGTCTGTTTTTTTTGCTCCCGATACTTAGGTTTATAGGTAAGTACTAGGCCATCAGTCTGCAGACCTTTTCATGCCTAGCCAAAAACCCCATTCATAGTTTCCTTCTAGCCTTAGAGGGCAAGGCATGATAAACTGGGAGATAATTTGAGGCTTCCTACCTGATTATGTAGGTTTACCTTGAAGGTGCAAGGGTGCTGCTCTGGTTGACATGTTGTTGAAGGTTGTTCAAGGTGAGGGATACATTGGGTTATTAATCTATAATGCCAGCGTGTCTTATCTACTGATGGTTTAGTTCCTGTAACCAAGTATTTGATGTACCATTAGTTATGCAAAGGAATAGGAGATCAATTAGGGTTGGATCTTTCATGGGACAAAAGGCTAGACATTGATCTCCACAGAGGAGTCTGTAAGAAACTAAGTACAGAGAAAGGGCTGCTAGTCACCACTGATGACTAAAAAGATCAGAGACCTCAAACATTTTGGTTATGAATTTCAGATGTCTCTCCATTTGTGTGTGATGTTTAGATAAGTGTATGCCAAAAGGCTCATTATATTCAATAATGCATCTGATAAGATATGAGTAAAGGGGAATTAAGACTTTTTTGGATCTAGTGGAGATGCCTTTGGAAATTAGATGGGCCAGATAAAAAGCATTCTGAACTACTATGGAAACATGATGGTCAAATGAAAAGGAATTATCAGCAGGAGTACCCAGGTCCTATGCAACTACGTCTGATTGGATTGACTCCTGTCCTATGCAGTAAGTGAAACTGGTTTGCTTACCAAAATGGCAGGAAAAATGATCCACAGATCAACAGGCTAAAACAAATAGTTTAATTTACCAAAATGAACTAGCTACATTTTTTTTATTTTTTAACATTGAATTTGAAACTATTGTCCTTGCACCAACTGCTAACATGGCCTAAGCTGTGATGAAGCAATTCAGTCAGATGAAGATGAAATAACTCCACCCAATTTACAGTCATCTGCAAACTTTAACAATTAGGCTGGAAGTAGACTCAATGGCCAAGAAATATATGCCAAATAGGAGAGAGCCCAAAACTGTGCCCTGTGGTACACCACTGGTAACTGTTTAGCTTTCAGAAGTGGCACTTTAACTATGTGGGTTCTGTCAGACAACCAGTTGGCTATCTGTAGCACAGTATAAGGATTTATATTCAGGTTTACACATCTGTCACTAATGCTTACATGGGGAATAGTGTCAGAGGCCTTGGCAAGGTCTAGATATGCTGTATTCAGTGCATAGCCTTGGTTCTTTTGCTTGTTTTCTGAGGTAAATTCCAGCTCTGGCTTGCCTATTTTCTTTACCCCTACTTGCAGTCATCTCTATTGGCAAAATCCCTTTTTCTCCATTCTCATGTTGGCTTAGTTCTTAGAATACTTTCTACTACTTTATGAATATAATATTCTGTATAACTGTTGTTCTCCTTTAGGATCTGTATCCAAATCCCACTCTCTCTATTTGTTGACCTCCCCCCCCCCCCCAACATGCATCATCATCCCTTTCCATTTTGAATCTTCGGCTTGTGTTATATGTATTGGCCATAACTGTATACCTCCAAAATCTCCCTTCATATCGGGTAATCCTAAACCACATTGTTCTATTGGAAGGATCAGCTTATCCCACTTGACTCTTGGCCCCTGTTTCCCTCCCAGATAAATTCCTTCAACTCTTTAATTATTTTACATAATTTCTCCTCTGGTAGATAAAAATATGCCTGGCACATATATAAAACTAAAGGGACTAAAAACTTTCATGGCTTGCATCTTACTATCCATATCCATAAAGATGTTCTAGTTCCTCAACTTTTTTGTATTTTTGTTTAGTCTCTTCCCATATATCCTTAGCTGCCATGTCAGAAGACTTTTTAATCCACACTCCTAAATACTTAATATTGTTCCCCTCAATAGTACTGCTGAACAATTTGTGTGTGGGTACATAGCCTTTGTTGTCATTAATTTTATATCTCAAAAAGACTTTATAACTACCTCACAATGTTCCACAACAGTGATATGTCCTTTTCTGGATTTATCAGGTGCAAAATAGTATTATCTGCAAACAAAACCAACTTTTCTTGATTAACATGCAGATTAAACATCCTTGCATTTCTGAGTCCCTTATTTTCTTTGCCAGTGGCTCTAAATATAAAGCAAATAAAAGGGAAAGAGGACATCCCTGCCTGGTTCATCTTTTCAAATACAACTTATTAAAGAGGAGCTTTCCCATTTTACTCTCGCCTCCGATCCTTCATATATCCTCTTAATTAACCTTATTATTGTATCAAGGAATGATATGCTTCCATTGCCCTACTCGTAAAACCCCAGCTTACTCTATCAAATGCTTTATCTGCATCAAGACTCACACACAACAGTGGCATTTTCTTACCTTCTGCTTCTCTGTGAATCATCCTTGTTCTGTTAATATTGTATGTTTGCCCCCCTCCACAAAACCATGTTCATCCATACCTATCAATTTTGACAAACATCTTTACCCTTCTTTTATCTAGTATAGACATAAACACTTTTTATAGTCATGGTTTAAAATTGAAATGGGTCTATATGAAGCTGGGTCTGGTAGGTCTTTACCATCCTTTGTCTTCCCAGATGTTGGTACTTCTCCTCCTTCTTTTAAAATGCTGTTAAACAAAATATTCCAGGCTGTTATCACTTTCTTCTGTCTAGACTTCCACATGAACACCATCTGTTCCTGTATCCTTTCTTGTAGATTGACTAAGACATCATTTTTTATCTTGTCTCCTCCTATATTAGATGTTGGTTGTTGAGTCTCCTCTAACTTTGGCATAATTAAGTCTTGCATAAATATTTCCTTTGTGATCTTTCTTGATATCCATATTTGTTTTATACAAATTTTCATAAAATTTCCAAAATATCTCTAATAACTCTACAGGATCTCTGGTTATTTTTCTTGTTATAAGCTCCCTAAATTTGTCAAGCACTCTTTCTACTTTCCATTGCCTGAGTAACTGTGGCGTTATCAAAATATAGTTGCTTAATAGCAGTGTTATTAAACTTGTACGCATTATCCAGATTACCTCTGTCAGCCCCTGTGAGCAGTTCCTATTATTTCTTTGCCGAATCTCTTCCTCTTTTATTTCTAACCCATTGTTAAACTCCATTTTCATTTTATCCCACTCATTAGCAGTAACTTCTGAAGATATTTTTATATTCCCTTATAACTGTCAAATCATTTCCACTAGCCAATCCTTACATTCATCTTTTTTTTTTAGTAGTGGGTAGGAAAGCACCAGTGTCTCATTTTTACTTCAGTACCTGGCATTTCTATCTTAGCTTTTATCAGTGCATGATCTAAAATAGTTATTGGATGTGTCAAAACATTTCAATTAAATGCACATGTTCCTGTGAAAAAAATTCTCCAGTCTAGCCCAGCTATTGTACCTTGGGAAATGCTATCTAAATTCTGTTAGAGATGTCCTTCTATTCCCATGTTGCAGTATTCATAACCTTTGGGTTATACTCTGCTTAGTTACCTGAACGCCCAGCCATTATACAAAAGCTTTAGTCACTGCAAGGTACGTGGGATGTCTGATGTTAGCCGTAGGATGCATGGGCCATAAAAGTGACATCTGCGTGTACCTTTCCTCAGAACTAATTTGCTGTCAGTCGAACATCAGCTCTTCGTGCCATTGGATCTTTGAATTTAAGATAAGTACCCTGTTGGGGCTGTTTTCTTCTGTTTTTGGTCACTGCATACCTGCTTGGGTTCATGTCATCCAGGAAAGGAAAGTGTAGATGTGGATGTCAGTTCCCCCATAAGGATGCCCACGACCTCTGCCTTTTCTGTCTAGAGCCCAACCATGACCATAAAACCTGTGCAGTTTGTCACGCCTTTGTTCCTAAGACTCTTCACAACCGTCTGCACGCCTTTAACATCTACTTAGAAAATCAGCATCTTAAACGTCTGGCTCTGGCAGTGGAAGGGCCATCTGGTCAGACTGTCAAGCCACCAAAAATTAAGGCCAAAGTTTCCAGGCCTGAACCTACTGCTGCACCTCTTCCACCTGACTTCCCCCCTGTGGCCAACTTTCGCCTGGAGGAATGTACAGAACCAGCCAAGTTAGGTAGAGCGGGTACCGCTTGGGAGGCTGCAGTACCTAGGGCTGAAAGCACATCCATGGAGGTTTTGCAGATGTTGGGCGCCGACAAAGAGGGGGGAACCTTGGCTCACAACGGACATCCAGACCGGTCCTTCCACTGCTTTAAAACAGTCTGAACATAGGCCCTCCTTAGGCCCTATACCCTTCAGGCCTACTTCTTCCTTACAAAGGAAACAAAAGACAAAGCATGTCTCTCCTTTAGAATGCCTGCCTGATTGGCAAGCTTTCTCTCAAAACTTATTTAATGCCTTCATGGCCCTTAGGCCTTCTATGCCTGCTTACCCTCTGGCAGCCCCTCCAGTTATCAGTCCTAGGCCTCAGAGAAGACCTACTTCCTCTTGAAGCTGAGGACTCTTCATATTCCGCTTCAGAGAACTCCCTTTCCTATACTTCTGAGTTGCCTTCCCCTTTTGGGTATGCCTTCCTTGGGGATGATTCTGCTCAGGCAAACTCCCCAGGAGAGGACCTCACCTTTGGTGAAACCATCTCTAAAATGAGAGCATTCTTTAAATGAGATTCCTTTGAAATGTCCAAGGTTCAAAAAAGGTGTTATTTCTGCCATTCCCTCCAGCCTTAGTAGCCTTTTTGGATGCCTTCAATACAGCCTCTACAAACCCCAATTCCCAACCACCAGCCCGTAGAAGGCCTGACTGGTTTTATAAGATCCCAGAAAGGGCCAAAAGTCTGATTAAATGTCCTATTGCAGACCCTGGCATGGCTTCAGTCTTTGCAAACAAACCCTTCAGATTACTTCCCTTCACCTCTGTCCTACCCACTGATAAGGACAGCGCATGGCAAAAAAGTCTATACCACTGCCACTTCAGCTTTTAGGGCAGTTAATTACCAGAAACGCATGTCTAAGTATGCCCTGGCCCATCTGTCCCAGGTTTCTAAACTTTTTGCTGATCTCCCAGACTTTCCTTCTAAAGCTCAGATATCTAGCCTCATCTCCTTGTCCTCTCAAGTGACAAGGCACTCTATCAGATGCAGCTATGATGCTACAGAGGCTTCGGCCAGATCTGCAGCTTCTGCCTCAGTGCTTAGAAGGTATTCTTGGCTGAGACTTCATCCCCTACCGGATGTTGCGAGGGCTAAACTTTTGGATGCATCCCTGGGCAATTCTGCCCTGTTGGGGCTAAAGTGCCAGAGTTTTTCAAAACTCTTCAGCAAAAGGGGAACGAATTACAAGGCTTAACATTTGTTTGTCTCTCCTATCCCCAAGTTCCATAGGAATTATCCCTTCAAAACACAGTTAATCAGGAAACATTCTGCCCCTACCCCCTCATTCTAGGAGCAAAAACAGCTCAAGGAAGCAGCAGTTTGCTCAGACTCCAGTTCAGAAACCTCAGTTTTAGGACAGGGCAGGTAGTCTGTGATTACCTGCTTTTTCCTTCACCTCCTCCAGATTCCATTGCCCTATCCCAAAGATTCTCACTGTCTTCCTGTCTGGCTAAACATTACCTCAGACAAGTGGGCCCTGTCTGTTATAGAAAAGGGTTACTTCATGACTTGGGTCACTACTCATTCCTTAAGAAGCATCCCACAACCACTGACGCCCAGCTCCCTCTTCCCTTGGCAGTCTTTGACAGCCTCCTTTCTCATGGGACTATCCAACCTGTCCCTCTGTCAGAAAAGGGAAAGGGCTTTTACTCCAGACTTTTCCTAGTCCCAAGGAAAGATGGCCCATGGAGACCCATCCTGGATCTCTCCCACCTCAATCTTTTTCTACAAGTACCCACTTTTCGCATGCTTACACTCAAGACTCATTTCCTCCTGCTAATGCCTCAGACATTTCTGGCCACTTTGGACATCAAAAATACCTATTTATGTATCCCAGTAAGGCCCAAATACAGGAAGTATTTACATTTCTGTGTGGGTTGCTCACATTTTCAGTTCTCTGCCTTGCCCTTTCAACTATCTACTGCACCAAGGGTATTCACCAAGAGTTTGGCTCCAGTGGTAGCCTGTTGCAGGGTCCAAAGAATTCAAGTTTTTCCATACCTGGACAATCTCCTGATTCAGGCAGGTTGGTCCACTTCCCTACACATCCGTCTCCAAAATGTCAACTCTTATCCTACAGTCCCTGGGGTACAACATCAGTTTCCCCAAGTCCAAACTAAATCCCTCCCAGGACCAAGTTTTTGAGGTGCAGAATAAGGAGAGATGTCATGAGGTCGATGTTCTTCATGTTTCACTGTTGCAATTATCACATTTGGGTTATCCCTGCCAATGTAGCCCTCGGCCGGCCTGAATACTAGAAACATAGTATTTCTGCTAAGGTTGCTGTTGCTTGAGGAATGACGTCAGGTCGTCAGTAGTATAAAGTAAGGCAGCCAACGCCATTACATCAGTCTTTCTTGCAGTGGAGCCGGAAGCGGAAGCAGTTCGCACGAGTGCCTGTCAGCTGCTACCGGAGTTTTCGTCTACCGAGTTGAAGTTTTCTAAAGCCAAGTATCCCGTTGGGGATCCTTTCTTCTTGCACTAACTGATGTCAGAAAAAGTTAATTGTCTCGCCTGTGGAAAGCAAATACCACATCGAGACTTCCACTCTTACTGCGGCACTTGTTTAGGCTCAGACCATGAAGTTCCCCATTGTCCCGTCTGTGCTTTGTTGAATGCCAGAACTGTCTGTCATCGGCCCTTAATGTAACCAGATATTTTTGCTTACAGTCCTCTAATTCCGATATGGCTTCAGTAAGCCATCCGACAGCAGATCTTCCGAAAAAACATAAAGATAAAGACAGAGGCAGACCGCACAGGTCCAAACCTACTGACTACACATCTGTTAAGCTAGTCGTCAGTTCTCCGGTACTCAGTGAGGTGCTTTCCTTTGCCCACTTCTGTTGATTCGCAGACCACTACCGAGACCTTTTTGGAGTCCAGTATGCCGTAGAACTCTTCGTCGACTAAGGTTCCTGCGGTCGTCTCTACCTTGGATGGGTCCAGAGCCACTGAGCAAGCACTGGCTTCTGAGGAAGTGCTTTGCACTACCGAATTTTGACACAAACTGGTGTCTTCTTTCGCGACTACCATTCTTTCAAAAACAACCCAAGTTTCTTAGGCCCAGGATACAAACCACACCCAAGAAACTAACGACCCACTCTGTCACCTACTACCTTGCCCTAGTCTCAAATGCTTAAAATGGCGGAAGACCTTATCACGCTGATCAAGGAAAGCCAAGCTGCCCCCTCCAAAAGGAAGAGAGATCTGTCCCCAGTGGTTTTGTTTGAACAAGAGTCAGATAAATTTGATGCATCTGAATATGAAGACATGCAACCCCTCTGCATTTATGAGGATTGTGATGCAGAGGATTCCATTCCTTCAGCCTGTCCCCCAGAGGATTTTTCCTTTGGGGAAACTCTGCATACTTTAAGGGAGCATTTCCAATGATAGTCAGGACTACCCTCAGTCTAAACAGAGACTCGGGGAATTCCTAGATCTTCTGCAACACAGACCCTTGGTCATCCCCCCAGTCCTAGATGTTTTGGAGGATGTTTTCCTCAAATCCAGCTTGACGCCTGATGCCCTTTCTCCAGCTCCCAGAAAACCAGATGGGTACTACAGAGTCCCTGACTCACACAAATATCTTTTTAAAAATCCTACAGCTGACCCTGAGGTCATTTCTCAAGGGCCAAAAGGGATTAAAGCAACCTCTGCTAAGAATCCCACCCCCTCAGACAGGGATTCCCGAGCATTGGACAGATGGGGTAAAAAAGTATACACCTCAGCTACTCTTGCTATCAAGGCACTAAATTGTCAGTTCCATATGCTGAAATTTCAGCAACACACCTTGGAACTCCTAAAACAAAAAAATTCTCCCTTTCTGCTTGGGCAGAATCTTAATGCATTCTGCAAGTAAAGTAACTAAACACACACTGCATTGTAGTTTTGATGCCCTAGAAGCTTCTTACAGGGCAGCAGCTACTGTATTTGTCATTAGAAGGCATGCATGGCTTAAAGAACAGCACCTGCCAGACCATGTTAAATCTAAATTGTTGAATGCACCCTTGCACAAAGATAACTTATTATGCACAAAGGTAGAAGAGGTCTTAAAGATGGAAGAAAAAGCAAAATCTATGCAAATATTTAAGGATTTCTTGCAGATCCAGCAGGCATTGTCCCTCCAAATACTGGTCCTTTCCTACTCCCAGTAAACCAGCCCAGCCTAGGCCCCATGGAAACAGACCCCCCCAGACAGCAGCCACAGGGAATGCA
>NC_056735.1:1893875438-1893877938 GCF_019279795.1 Protopterus annectens
TAGAAGAATAAAAATATTTCAATGCATTGGCTGCCTGACAGCTTACTTAATATTTAGATGGAAACAAAAGGTTGTGAGGCATGAAAAAATAAATTACTTTTTAAATACATTACTGGAATGCCAGTCAAAATCAAGTACAAGCAAAACCAGAAGCACTCAACTCAAACCACTTCTCCTTGCACTGCAGTTCTAATTATAATTTATATTCAGCTATAAAGTGCCAAGTAACATGCTGAAAGTAGAAATCTCTGTGATGCCCCCACTTGTAAAAATGTTTCTTATCCAAAAAAGAGCTGCTGCCTGACAACTATCTACTTGTTTCATGGGGAAAACTTGTAAGTAAAAAATGAAAAGCAAACAAGAAACAAGCTCAAGATACATTGCTTAAAGGATTACTTTACAGGTTATGGACCACACATGATTGGCATTCTGTTTAGTTTACGGGTAAAGTCTGTAGAGATGACTGGAAGTCTCCAGCAAGTGTAATGAGCTTTTTAAAATAATGGAATCCTGTCCTTTAATACCCAAGGCTTATACATTATCTAGTCAAGTATTCTCTGCATGGCAACAACAGAAAGGCTTTCAATGTTGGCAATTCTTTAACAGTATGCTTATTAAAGCTTATTTGCATCTTACGATCTCAGACAAGCTTACATTATGGTCATTAAAGCATTGCTACTTAAACACAGAGCAACAGACACTTTGAGTAATAAGCATAAATCAACAGTACAAAAATATGACAGAAACCAGACCTTTCTGCAAAATCAAGGACAGATGAAAAGCCACTGTAGTACTTGTGTCTACCTTGGATGGTGGGAGACGCACTGCACATTTACACTGCATAACTACTCCTTGCTTTGCTTAGACACATCCAGAGTCAGTACATGGTGGAGTGGGGTGCAACAAGTATGTCACAATTTGAAATGTCTCTGGCTGACTGTGATGGCCCTGACACGTGTCATACCTCTCAACCTCAGAGCAAGAAATATGGACAAAGCCATACACAGAAGTGGGACAAATGCCCACAAATAAGGACAATTTTTAAATATTGCTCTAATAAACTTAGAAAGATAATAGAATAGGTCTTGCATTAGTATGACTTTTCTGAAGGGTATAAAATCTGAAACTCAAATGTCCGTCATTATTTTCTAACTTCAGTCTTTAGTGATTTGTCACTAATTTGCCAAAAAACACAATTTTATGAAAAATGGACCAAATGTGATGCAAAAATATAAAATAGCCACACAATACAGCTGGGAACCTGTCAAAGAAGGGACACTTTAATATTAGTACTGCTAACTTGAGCAGCTGACAAAATAAAATAATCTACATGCATTTCTGAAATAAAAGTAATCTGATTATTACAGTTATTTCTTAATTATAAACCCTCCATGTTTTCTTCCAAAATTGCTATTTTGCAGGGGATCATTAGGGGAAGAGCAACATTTTGAGTCAAAATCTGGGACAGTTCAGAGGTTTGGCTATTCCTAATTCTATAAAGCAATTTATTTGCATGTACCTCTCAACCTGTTAATGCAATAAATCTGGACAAAGCCAGATATATTGGGGGAACATATAAACAGTACTAAAAATTGCTCTTGTATAAACTGGGACATAAATCTGGACAAGGCCAAATATATTGGGGGGAACATATAAACAGTACTAAAAAATGCTCTTCTATAAACTGGGACAGTTGATAGAACAGGTCTTACTTTAGCATGGATTTTTCTGAAGGTTATGAAGTCTGAAACTAGGTGTGTCATTATTTAGTGACTTAATTCCTAAATGATTTGCCAGAAAACCACAAATTTTTATGAGGAACAAATCAAAAATAAGAAGCAAAAAATCTATTTGTTCTTTGAAAATCTGGACAGTTGGGAGGTATGGTTCAGCTGGGGCTGTCTGTTTGCCGCCCTTCCCCCTCACAAAACCCTGTTCGAATGGAGCCTCCCTGCAGCCATTCCAATGATCCATTACTTTGCTATTTCACTCCATTTACCATAAACACTAATGTGCATACTGATTTACTTCTATGATGATTGAACTTCATTTGAAAGTTTTATTTTTGCATTTTACAGCACAAACACTAAGACATCTGCTAAACAAACTTGGCATTAAACCTTCACTGCCCTTGAAACTCACATTCACTGAAACAACATTAAAATCCACATTCAAAGAAAATACATTTTACTCGTGGCAGATAAAAATTAATTCTGGGCTGTTTTCAAATCATAGGCTCCTTGCATATGAAACACATGTGCTCTATTGCTTTGAACATTTTTCCAGTAAACAATGAAACAAAACTGTCCAATTCAGAACATTTCCATCATAAAAGTCTAC
This sequence comes from Protopterus annectens, assembly GCF_019279795.1. Classification (NCBI taxonomy): domain Eukaryota; kingdom Metazoa; phylum Chordata; order Ceratodontiformes; family Protopteridae; genus Protopterus; species Protopterus annectens. Next base: position 1,893,877,779 of record NC_056735.1, read on the forward strand.
TCAAACTTCTACAGTCCACTATTATCAGTAAATATGCACAATTCTACAGTCCACCATTATCAGTAAATATGCACAATCTCTGAAGTAGTAAAAAAGTCATCTAAATAATTCCACGTTAAATAAATCTGTAATGAAGAGGTTGGTGCTAGCAATCACCTTT